>NW_026068289.1:284678-345729 GCF_014885135.2 Alexandromys fortis | reverse complement strand
TGAGGGTGGAGGTGGGGACAGCGTCCAGATGATGCTGAGGGTGTATGGAGCTGGGGACAGCGTCCAGATGATGCTGAGGGTGTATGGAGGTGGGGACAGCATCCAGGTGATACTGAGGGTGTATGGAGCTGGGGACAGCGTCCAGGTGATGCTGAGGGTGGAGGTGGGACCTGAACCTGTTAGTCAGATTCCAGAATTCAGTTTTAAACAATCACGTTTGACTACTTAAAACATGTGCTACCTCATTATTCAGAACCTCAGGTCCCTCTAATTACATGTGGGTAGCCAGCCTTCCAGTCCATCCTTTCTGTGTGATCTCATAAGACTCAAGTTGTTAGCTTTGGGTAAGAATTTTGTGGTTTTTTTTTGTTTGTTTTCTCTTTAGTAATTTGGTTCCCCAAATCAAGAGAAGGAACTATCTAGGCTATCAAAGTAAACTATGAGCATTTTTGCTGGGGAAGGAAGGCTCAGTGTGGACAGGGACTCAGTCTGCCTGTCAACTAGAGTCATTTAGAGGGGTAGCAGAAAGAAGGTGGGGGCAGTGCAAATGGTATGCCCTTGTGTAGGGCTTCAACTTCCCTGCAGCAATAGCCCCCAAAAGAGACACTGGGAGCCTTAGGAGATTTTGAATAAGAGGAGCATTTGAGGTGCCTCAGTTCTGGGCATGTAGAAAGTGTGAGAAGCTACGTCAGATATCTGAGTTGAGAATGCTTGAGGAACTTACCCATAGGAGGAAGTGCTAGAAGACAAAACACAGAAGACACATCAGTGGTCGGCTCCAAACCCCAAAGAACCCCCCTTCCAGCAGCCTTTCTCTAGGAAATTGTGCTTTTGTTTGTGTGTTTAGTCTGTGAAAGCGTGTGCCTCGTGCTGGGATGCTCTAGGCGGCCAGGTGGAACTGCAGGCAGCTGGGAGCCACCTGGCATGGGTGCTGGGAACGGAATCCTAGCCTTCTGAAAAGCAGAGCATTCTTGGCCACAGAGACGACCACCCTGTCCCACATCCTCAGGCTAGTGATGTCGGTCCTCCCTGGGTCTAAGTGAATGCATCCCCTGCCTTCCCTTACTCTCCCACAAGTCCCTTTAAATCCCATTTTCCTGACTGACAGTCACGAGCATCATCATGTCTTGATGTGCACGTTTTGTCAACACCAGGGTATTTCTCATCTTAACGTCTTAAGTGAAAGCAGTTTGATAGCACAGCACAGAGGAAGCCAGTCCCATTATGGCAGACTATACCAGTGGTTCTCACCGTCCTAAAGCTGCAACCCTTTAACACAGTTCTTCATGTTGTGGCAACCCCCAACCATAAGATTATTTTCATTGCTACTTCATAACTGTAATTTTGCTACTATTAGAACTGTAATGTAAATGGTTTTGGGAGATAGAGGTTTGCTAAAGGGGTCGTGACCCTAAGGTGGAGAATCCCTGGACTGTGGTGGCTCTTCTATTAGTAACTGAATCCAAGACAAAACGCTGTATATTACTACAAAAGGAAAATAGACAAGAAGGATCCAAACTGAAATAAGGAGGAACCACTTAAGGCAGAATGACTCCTTCAGATGGAAGGGTTTCCATTTCAACAAGATTTTGCAACATAAACTCAAGGGTGTTAATCCCAGGAACAGGGAAGTGATACACACTTACTGAATTTTCCCGAACTGTCCACTGAAAGACATAAAGGCAAACACATCATCAGTCAGTGCGTTTCCTCCCTCCTTCCTGACCTCCAAGCCCCTACATTGGATGGAATCCATGTCATTGCTGTCTGAGTCCCACTGGGTTAAATGTGGGACACTTCTGTTTCCTATGCAGCTCAGCTCTTTGACATAAAAGGTTGTATGCCCTGTCTTCACTAACCTTAATCATTTTTTAGTTTTGATTTGAAATGGGAGATCCTTAGGCTAGTGTAGGGGTTTTCCACTGGCTTAATTTCAAGACTGTGTCTCAGAAAATACTGAAGGCGGAGTGATGGGAGAGACACATGGTCAGGGCAGGCAGACAGATAAAATGATTTAAACTTACACTAGAAAACGAGGAGGAAAAGGGATGGAGAATTATTTATGTCCATGAGTTCGGCGGTCAGAGGTCAAAAGTGCCAGTGCAAGCAGAGGCCAAGGATGCTACCCACACGGAGGAAGTTTGAGGGGCAAGACCTGGACTTACCCGAGCCTATCGGTGCAAACACTTAAAAGGAAAAGAAAAAAAAAGATTGGTTTTAAAATAAATTATGCACTCAGTTCCCGTCCAGACCCCACTTGTAACACTAGAGGAAAGACTTAGACAATTCTCTCCCCCAAGAATATGCTGCCTTCTCATAGCCAATCTGAACCCCTGGCAATGACTTAGAAACCCTCATCATCTTCATGGCCCGTGGGACCAGTTTTAGGAGTAATGGGCATTTTTTTTCCTTCACAAAATGAAAAAAAAAAAGATTCTTAGCCAAAGCAAAGTGTCATGACTTTGAGGAGACTGGCAGGGTCCTACCATGAGCCCCTTCTTCATGGCCTCGTTCTATTTATACTCAGGAGCCCATCAACATGCTCTCCATACTGTAAACTTGTCTCTAAACTTTGGTTACAGTTTCTATTTTTGACAGTCTCTGGGGTTTAATGAGAATTCTAAAGCTGGTTTGGGAAGAGCTGTGATTGAAGAAATACTCTAGGTATTTTGGGATTAAGAAATAAAGCATATTTCTTTATATTTAAAGATTTCTAAATAGGTGTGTGTGTCTCTGTGTGTGTGTGCCTGTGTGTGTGTGTGTGTGTGTGTCGTGGGGGGGACTTCTTGGAGTCTCTGGGCCTTCTAAAAACTTCCCACCACTTAGGATCTAGGGCTTGAACTTGGGTTGCTGGCTCAGCGGCAAGCGCCTTTCTCCGCGGAGTCATGCCACTGGTGTTTATTCTGTTCTTTACCTTCCGTCATGCCCTTCAAGGCTCCCATTGCCTAGTATAGTTTATCTTTATTTCAAAACTGCATGAGTCGTCTTTAAGATTGCTCTGGGTTTTGTGATAAGCTCATGCCTTGACTGAGGAAAAGTCAGTAACTCCACAGCTTCCTAAGAACTGAGGGCAGCTAGAACCAGTTCTGAACTGATCTTCAGCTGAGGGTGTGTGGTGGTCATGAGCAATGCCGGCTTGCTCGTCGCTCACAGGGCATTTAGGGACAAGTTGAAATACCGTCATTTGATAAAAGTGCTCTTTGTGGGTTAGGGAGGATATAGAGGGGAAGGTGGGTGGATTTGCGGGAGAATGGCACCCGGGCTGGGGCCATAGCTCCTCCTAGTGTCCTAAACAAAATTTGTCTTTAATGCTAGCAGGGTTTTATCATTTGATTAAAACCCCAATTCTCTCACAACCACAAAGTGCTTGCAGTAGGTCATGTCTACCTAGAGAGCACACGACTGCACACTGGAGGACTAACCACTCCAGGTCTCAGGTGCCACGCCACAGTGTGTAAAGTGTGGCAGGGAACAGAAGGCACCGGCTCCCCTGCTAGTGGAGTGGTGGGATTGTCACTTGACCATGTCACGTGAAAAGCTAAGACTGTGCTGTGGGACAAACGTTTCCTAGGAAACGTGGGAGCGGCAGATTCTGAGTTCCGTGGTGAAGGATTTCTCTTGAAAATTCTCCACTAGGAATTATAGTAAAGAGGCCCTGGAGAGACAGCGCCCATATTTAGGGTCACTCCCAAAATGCAGGCCCCTGGACCCTCCTGGACCTCATAGCACACTGGCCCGCTTGTATTCTGAAGGACTAGTCATGTGTGAAAGCAGGATTTCTACCAGAATAGCGTCAGCACTAATCAGTCCTAAAGTTCTCTCTGCATGAAGTGACCCGCGCCATGGAGGGCCTAATGTCCATCCGTCGTCTTCATTCCATTGGCGCCCTGCTGGCCAGTCACTGCGTATTAGACACAACATTCTCCAGGACAACAGGGATGGAGGGGGCTTGGTAAACATGAATCCAAAATCCTGTCCATCTAGGAAAGGCTCTAAACGATACTGAAATGTAGAAGTAGATGGATAAATAACTTACCAAAAATCACGGGAGTAACTGGCAGGACAACATGAAACAAAAATGTATTAGCAGAATATTTGGAACAAGCTCTAGTCTCTTTCCTTGTTTTGTTCGCCAAGAGTTAACCATTGCTAGTGCTTCTGCTGGTGTCAGACCTCCCCCAGAGCTACCTATGATAAGAGGTGGGGCATATTCTAATGAGGGGGACTGGTCTGATTGGCTGCACGTCCCCTGTAGGGCTCCCTTTTCTTCCCTTCTAGTAGGAAGGTTAATGCAGAGCAGTCAGCAAGCTGATGCTGGCTGCACTCACTCCCCTCCTTACCCTCCCTCAGCCTATGTGCTGTGGGCTCCTCCGGGCTATCTCTGTACCTGGCGCAGCATCCTCCATAGCTTTTCTTCTTGCTAGAAGCAGGGAAATTTTTATTTCTTATGGAAAGCCATTGGCGAGCTGGAGAGATGGCTCAGTGGTTAAGAGCACTGGCTGCTCTATCAGGGGGCCCTTTCTCAGCACCCACATGGCATCTCACAACTATCTGTAGCTCTAATTCCAGAGGGTGTGACGTATGCACAGGCAAAATGCCAATGCTCATAAAATAAATAAATAAATTACAAAAACAGGAGAAGCAAAGCTGTTGGCAGGTTGTTCAGGGGATTTTTTTTTTTTTCTGAATCTTTCAGTCGAGTGTTAGCCTTGCAATAACAGATTGCTCACTAAGAGGGCATGCTTGGGGTAGTCATAAATAGAAGCATCCCACTGAACAGAGATCGGCCAGGACAGCATTCTCTCCACTGTGGGCATCCCTAATTCTATGAGATGGATGAAAAGAAAATGCACTTGCAGATAGGCACTGCTACACGGGCTAAATCCAAACACAGACCGTTTGTGTAGGCTGACACTGTCAACGGCACCAGCAGAAGTCTAACGATGAGGTCTGTCCAGACAGGGATCTGGGCTGAGAAGAGACCCTCCCCGTCCTTCACAACGAGAGGCTGCCGTATATTTTTCCTACACTAACACATTCATTTGGAAGGGTGAAAAGGAGCCGAGTCATTTTGTTATCCGGTTCCTCTGCACAGGCTGGGCAAACTCCGTTTCTCGGGCTTTTGCCCCCAGTTTTGTTGCTCTCTCGGGACTTTTTCTGCTTCCCCTATCCTCCTCACCTCTGTTATTTGTGGAAGAGTCTGGACAGTGAACTCAGGAGATGCTTACCCAGCTCTAGCTTGTATTTGCCAGTTTCACTCCATTTAGTCAACAGGGGCAGAGCTCCCCGTGCAATCGGGAGCACCCTAGTGCTGCTGCTGGAGGTAACAACAACAGCCGTGACCTTTGGCGTCACACGGGAGTCCTCTTTTGCTTTATTCCCCCTCTCTGAGCACTTATGTGTCGTGGCGTGCACATGGGGGTCTGAGGACATCTTGTAGGAGTGTGAGTCTTCCTAAGTGTGTAAAACTTGTTTGACTCTAGCAAGACATTCTACTTACCAGGAATATACCGTCATGTTCATGTTTCTCCTTGTCCACTGTTCCCTAAGAGATCCTGGTACTCAGGAGACTATGTAATCTACCCTAACACGGAGACAGACACGCCTGCCCTGAGCAGGGGCCATACTTATCAAAGGGGAGCTTTCTCAGAGTCGCTGTAGTCGGTAAAGCCAGCAGAGAGAGCACGGTGCACACGGGTGCTCTCCAGTGAGGGCAGAGACACACCAAGTTCTAAGAGGATTTGTTAGTGCTCAGAAGAAGGAGCTTTTCTCTCAACCTCCTTGGACATGAAACATGTCATAAGTGTTCAAATGCATGAGTGAACTCTGGAGGAATGAGCTTTTTTTTTCTATCTTGGCCCTATTGTCCTTCCCCTGGTCCTCCACTATTTTTTATTTTTTTATAAATGAGTAACATCTCAGTTGACTTAATTTGCTAATTCAATTTGACTTCTCTTACTTTCTTTTTGTTTTAAAACCCCAATTATCTATTAACTCTAACAAGAAAAGCAGCGGGTGACATTTCCCACAGGGGACAATTTGTGAAAGCTGTCCGAAGCAGCAGGAAGACATACTGGCGCCCTGCAGTAGGGGGCAGCAGCTTCCAACAAAGGCTAGCAGCTGTGCAGGGAACAAGAAAGGATGCTGCTGGAGAGGAAGGTGCTGGATGCGCTGGCAGCACATCGCAGTCACACGACAGAGGACACTTAGTAGCCCGTCAGCCACACGACAGAGGACACTTAGTAGCCCGTCAGTCACACGACAGAGGATACTTAGTAGCCCATCAGTCACACGACAGAGGATACTTAGTAGCCCGTCAGTCACACGACAGAGGACACTTAGTAGCCTGTCAGTCACACGACAGAGGATACTTAGTAGCCCGTCAGTGCCAACATTATCTTGTCATTGCAAATAAGAACAAAATAACCCAACTAAAAATATTCAAAAGGAGTAGATCTGACTTCAAGGTGCCTTCAGGCAGCTCATGGTCTGACTTGTTAGTGGTAGGGTTTTCAGTTACCGGTGACTTTAGAGGAAGCTGTGTGATTGAAACAAGAGAGACTGAAGGTCTGGAGTCAGAGAGACAGCGGGTGTAGGAACCAACCCAGGATGGGCGGGCAGACGTGGCACTTACTTGGGTCTTGTCTCACTGTGAAAAGAAACAGATAGATAAATGACCACAAGTTTCTGGATGAAGAACACAGCTACTTCTTAAACGCTGCGACAAGTTCTAGAGAAGGCCTGTGAGGGCTTGTGTCAGCGCCCTTCAAGTGCACTGGCGGCTCTGAACTGAGGCGCCTTTTGGAGAGACGAGTGTCTTTGGAAAAGGCCATCCCCCCCCGATTTCTCCCCAGTCTCCCCAGACAGAAGTTTGAAAACTCACTGCTAAGAATTTTACATCCCTATCCTTTCCTTACCCCTCTTTGGAAAGACTGTGTTCAACTGTGATATTTTTATTACAGCTCAGCTGTTCTTAGGTTCATTTTCGTGAGCTCTCTCCTCTTCTTCCATAAGCATAAATATTTCACAGGGGTGGGGTTGAGGGTCCATTGTTTCTCAGAGAGTCAGCTAAGGAGACCTAGTCTGAGTGATGATGGTAGTAGATATGTTAGCTTGGAATTCCTCCTGTGTACGTTAGGAAATGACTTATGTGATACAATGTATATGTATGTTAGGAAATGACTTATGTGATACAATGTATATGTATGTTAGGAAATGACTTATGTGATACAATGTATATTCATATATTAAGTACTGAGTTCACTGCTTGGCACAAGCTAAGTACCTAATAAATAGCTATCATAGTACCACACCAGGTACTAAGCATCTTCAGTTCTGACCTCCAAATGGCTACGGAGAGTTGAGAATGAAGCCAGCTGCTGGGAACAGGAGTGGGGAATTGGGAAACTAGGGATTCTAAAAAGCCAGTAAGGCAGAGAGTCAGAAATAGAAATGTTGGGTCTTGGTGCATTCACAGGGTTGACATGGGGACTCGCCCACAGGAAGTTAATAAAATACAATTGAGGAAAACACAGGACTTACGTATTACAGGTGGTCCAGGTCTTGCTTTAATGAAAAAGACAAAAACGTTAGTATAGTTTCCGATGAGACAGACTTATCTGTGCACATGTCTGACTGCTAGATGAGTCTTGCAAACTGACTAAGAGGGGGAGGTTCAGCGGGTTCATTTGGTCTCTGGATCACTTAGTTAATGTCCCATATCCCAAGCTGTGTTGAGCTGAGCTGCCTTCTTGACCCTCCATGGTCATTTGTCATTTGATGCTCACTTGTGGGCATCAGAGGACAGTCCGTGGGAATTGGTTCTTTCCTTCCACCATGTGAGTCCCAGGATGGAATTCAGATCATCAGGCTTGGCAGCAAGTGTCTGCCTTGCCTCTGAGCCACCTGGTTAAATGTGAATGCCATTTCCCTGAGTGTGGGCACACGTTTTTGTTCATAGATGGCAAAGCAGCGGTGTTCTTAGATGTGAGTCTGAGCTTACACTGTCTCAGGCTCCATGACAGCGTTGCTGTGGGCTAGAAACATGTGTCTTGTGAATTCCAGGCTCTTTGAGCCTCTGGGTTTCTCCTCTTCCGAGAACTGCACCCGTGGCTGCAAAGGGCTTCAGTTCTGGAAGTGGGATGCCTTCAGATCTCACTAGGGACAGAAGAAAGCACAGAGGGTTGTTCTCATTGCTAGTTGCCCCCTCCTCTGTCTGAGAAACACAGAAGGTTGGATCTTCTGCAGGTACCCAGTTTTTCCAGGACTGCCTTCTTGGGGTGTGATTGCTTTGGTCTCTTATTGATTTGAGAAATAAAAAAAAAAATCCCACATTCAAGCTAATGGCGCAAGCACCGATGGTCACCGCCTGTATGAAAACTTTTATCACACTTAGGAGGCATTTGTTTTGAGAAAAAGCTGTGGTCTACCACACACCCTGTCCTGCATCTCTGCCTTCCCATCAGAAAGTCCCTGGCTCCGGCTTCTCCAGGGAGACCCCTGTCCTGTCCAAGTCAGCAACGACTTCCACTTTGCAAACTCTAAGTCATATTCTCTCCAGCTCTGGAAGGTGGTTCTGTGGGACCCTTGGCCCCTTCTGCTACTGTCCATCCACTCACTCCATGTCTGCGCCTACATCTTCCTTTTGTGTCTAAAACGGGCTGTCTTCACCACGGTCCTTGGCTCTGCATCATTGAGTACACCTCGGATGATCCAGTTGACTCCAGTCTGCTTCTTACTCTTTCCGTGTGGGCTGCTCCTCACTGTCCTCCTGTCCTTTATATCATCGTTGTCGTCCTCATAGACAGTTCCCGTCTCCTGAGTGGTAGGATTGTAGGCGTGAGCCACTCTGCTTGACTGCCCCAGTGGCTCACGTATTATCTGTTTGCTAATTAACTCAGATTTATTCCTCGCTGCGTTTTGCTCCGAATCTTTGGATTCAGACGAACACTGTCTGTATCCACAGGAAGAAGATCTTTAGGCAGAAGAGGGTGTGGGATCCCCTGGACTGGAGTCATGAAAGATTGTGAGCCATCATGTGGGTGCCGGGACAGGAACTCAGGTCATATGCAAGAGCAGTCAGTGCTCTTAACCACTGAGACCATTCTGCAGCCTCCACTACATTTTAAAATCTCAAAATATAATCTTGAGTGAGGAGACGTGGAGTCACCAGTGTGTAGGACCACGCCTGGGCAGAGCAGACCAATAGATATTACATATATATCCTGCAGCGTGTCTCATCTGTGTCTGCCACGCCTGCTAACTCTGACACACTTGAGAATAAGTAATGTCTTGTCTCAGTCCTCTTCAGTTTCCTCCTAGGTTTGTTCTCATCCTGTAAACCAGCGCATGCCTCGTGTTTGTGCTTAAAGCCAGACGAGACCGCGCTGTGAAGAGGAAGACGGCGTAGTTCCCAGGTGCCTTTATGCCATCACAAACCCCATGTCCAGGCTTTTGCGTGCCTTCTCTGCCTAGTGTCCCTGGAGCCTCCACCAAAAAGAGTATTATTTGTTCAGTTTGGATTCCAGCTTTTCATTTCCAGTGGCCAGACCTTCTGCTTACTTCAAGTGACCTGTGTGTGTTCCTGTTCCCAGCTGTATGTGGGTCTGTGATGGTTCTCTTCTTTATCAACTTGATTGATTTAGAATCAGGCAGGAGACACACTTCTGGGTGTATCTAGGAGAGTGTTTCCAGGTAGCTTTTTTCTCCCTAAATTATATGTCAGGGTGTGGGTGTGTGCACAGGAGTGTAGGTGTTTTGGGGGGCCAGTGGCTTTGGATCTCTTGGAACTGGAGTTTCAGTGGTATTGAGCCACCAGATGTGAGTGCTGGGACCCAAACTCTGGTCTGCTGCAGTAGTAACAACACTGTCTTTCAACAAAAGAGAGGCAGCTCTCCAGCCCGCAGGATGTTTAGGGGAGGGAAGACCGCTCCTGAATGTGCATGGCACCTGCCATGGGCTAGGTCTTGGGACTGAATAAAGAGAGGAGGAAGTGCGCTGTCACCAGCATTTATCTCTGCTTCCTGACTGCAGACGCGACCGGCTGCCCCACACCCTGCTGCCTTGCCTTTCTTTCCCGGCATGTCCAGATACCCTTAAATCCTTTCCTAGAGCATCTGACTATACTTAATCCTTTCCCAGCATGCTAAACTACCCTTAAATCCCAAGCCACAACAAAGCCTTCTTCCTGAAGATGCTTTCTGTCACAACAGCAGCGACTGATACCTAATCTAGGACATTTGGAGTTTCCAGCTTTGTTCTTGGTCCTGGGTCATGATGCTATGTTCATCGTGCAGTGGAAATTGGCTGATCTGTCTGTCTGTCGAGGAATACATGTGGGTGGGGACTTCAGAGGGGCACTAACATGTTCTAGCAATAGCATCTATTCCAATCCATCAAAGCAGCCCCTTGGCCCTAACACTGAAACCACTACATTCTACCAGCAGGAAGGACTGGGGCCCGCTTGTGTGGGAGCAGAGGTCTGCAGTCTACCAGACGGGTCCAGACACAAGCATGGTTATAGATGGGGACATTTTCACCCCAAATGTGGATTAAGTCATCTGCTTTGTCAACTCTCTATCTGCATTTTTCTTTCTTTCTTTCTTTCTTTCTTTCTTTCTTTCTTTCTTTCTTTCTTTCTTTCTTTTTCTTTCTTTTTCCATGAATCGATAGGTTGGGAGGAGCAGCCTCTTTAGACCCTGCAGCCTCCAGATCCCACTTCCCGCAGCTCAGGTCTTCTGGGCACACTCACTTATGGTCCCCCTTGAGCATTCTGAGTTTTTAACCTTGACAAGAACTCAGCATTTTAAGCTCAGCATGAGGAACCCGTGGGGATGTTGCAACAGACTCAAGAGATAGCCCTTGAATTCTGCGGTCACCATCAACATTCCGTCTGCAAGTTGGGTGGTGGTAGCACATGCCTTTAGCTCTAGCACTCCTGGAGGCAAAGGCTGCCTGTGAGTTCAAGGCCAGCCTTCTCTACAAAGTGAGTTCCAGGACAGGCTCCAAAGCTACACCGAGAAACCCTGTCTTGAGAGCCAGAAACAAACAAACAAACAAACAACAAAAACCAAAACCAAAACAAACAAAATTTGATTGGTGTTCAGTATAGTCTCAGATAGCATCTGGTATCTGAAGGTGTGTGTTGCTAACAGAAGGAGGGGGAAGTCTGTATCTGGGACCCCTGCTGGCTGCCTCAGGACCTTGTGAAACGCGAAAGCAACTGGATGTGAGAAACAGCAATCTCAGCTTCTAGTATTTAGAGGTGAAATCAGCTAAGCCTTGAAAACCCCCACATACCCCAGCAGAAAAGTAAAGAACTTACTTGTGGTTCTCTGTGAAATTACTAGAGAGAGAGAGAAAGAGAGAGAAATCCATTTATTTTTCTTAACTAGAACCAACAGAGAACTCTCTAATGTTCGCAGACATCTAATTTGATGATGTCTGCGAGGGGATTACTCAGCTAAAGAGCAAGGATGCATTCAAAACAACTCCATGCAGATTAGCTCAAATTTAGATGCGAGATTAAGTAGTGGTGCAGAGGTCAGGGCAGAATGCCTTCAGGTCCCCTCATAACTGGATTTAGCGGCTTTGGGTTACAGACTTGCCTGAGACCAGGGGACATTGTATTCCTGCCTACACCAATATTCTCTTGCTAGAAAAACCTCTGCCTATGTCTGCTACTTCGTAGCGATTTTAGATTGATCTTTGCAGACCCATGCTAGCTCTTTACTTCTTTGTATCCTGTTCTGCAGTTATGTTTGGTGCAGGAAAGCTGGACCGGAAAGAACAAGAGGGAGAGTCTCGGCAGAGAAGAGAATCAAATCAAACGGTACTCACTTATGGGTGTTGCAGACGGGCCTGAAAAGTAAGAAGAGCTGTGAGAGGCACATCTGTGATGTGGGCAGCTTAGCAGGGTACAGCGCTAGTCTTGAATTAGGTCCGATGATGATATTCTCGGGTAAAGAGTTGGCCTCAGTTTCCTATCCACTTCACTATCATAGGAATTCAATGAGACGGTGCAACTGAAAAGACGTTAGTTCGAACGGGAGGGGGGCGTGGATACAGCCTTGGGGCCAGGTTGGGCTGGAAGACAAAGGCAAAGGGAACTGGGGGTCACACATCTCAGGTGTCTGCACACAGGGCAGAAATGGGCTGGGCACACAATAACAACATTGGACAACAGAAGGAAACCAGGTAGAACTCACAGTTCGGAACTGATGAGGAACGACCACCTGTAAGACAGAGAAGGAGCTCAGTGCTTCTGTGCCGCACAGGTTTGTCTCTGTTTAGAGCTCTGTCTTGATGGGAGATTAAGCACCCTTTGGTCCCACCTGGTCCCCATGCCTTAGCAGACCCGCGCTTTCTGAAGGGACTCCATGATGTCAAGGCTTCTGATACAAGAAGGCAGGTAGTTAAAGTCATATGTCCCCTAAACCCAGAGACCTTAGGAGTCAAAGAGAGGAGAGCTTGGGGCTCCCATGCTGGACTTACTGTTGTCACATGGAGGTGGTCCACCTGGTAAGAAAAAACAAACATAAAAACAGAAAATTACCTGCTTTTTATTTTTTCCCATTCGTTTTTATTTTGTTTTATTTTTACACTTTAAAAGAGTATTCATTTTGTATGTGTGTGTGCGTGTGTGTGGGTGTAGGGTGTGTGGACACACACATGTGGAGGTCAGGGGTCAACTTCTGAAGTTGGTTCTCTGTTTCTCCCTGAGGGTTTCATGCATTGAACTCAGGTGTCAGGCTTGCGGGACAAGTCCTTTGACCCTGAGCCATCATATTTTAAGTTGTTGAGAAGTTTTCCCACTATTATTTTATATAAGTCGATTCTTGGATTTTTTTCCCATAAAAGTATTTAAAAAGTATATATATGTCCCCTAAACACAGAGACCTTAGGAGTCAAAGAGAGGAGAGCTTGGGGCTCCCGTGCTGGACTTACTGATGACACATGGAGGTGGTCCACCTGGTAAGAAAAAACAAACAAAAAAACAGAAAATTACCTGCTTTTTATTTTTTCCCATTCGTTTTTATTTTGTTTTATTTTTACACTTTAAAAGAGTATTCATTTTGTATGTGTGTGTGCGTGTGTGTGGGTGTAGGGTGTGTGGACACACACATGTGGAGGTCAGGGGTCAACTTCTGAAGTTGGTTCTCTGTTTCTCCCTGAGGGTTTCATGCATTGAACTCAGGTGTCAGGCTTGCGGGACAAGTCCTTTGACCCTGAGCCATCATATTTTAAGTTGTTGAGAAGTTTTCCCACTATTATTTTATATAAGTCGATTCTTGGGATTTTTTTCCCATAAAAGTATTTAAAAAGTATATATATGTCCCCTAAACACAGAGACCTTAGGAGTCAAAGAGAGGAGAGCTTGGGGCTCCCGTGCTGGACTTACTGATGACACATGGAGGTGGTCCACCTGGTAAGAAAAAACAAACAAAAAAACAGAAAATTACCTGCTTTTTATTTTTTCCCATTCGTTTTTATTTTGTTTTATTTTTACACTTTAAAAGAGTATTCATTTTGTATGTGTGTGTGCGTGTGTGTGGGTGTAGGGTGTGTGGACACACACATGTGGAGGTCAGGGGTCAACTTCTGAAGTTGATTCTCTGCTTCTCCCTGAGGGTTTCATGCATTGAACTCAGGTTCACATATATATATATTTATACTTTATATATATATATATAATTTTAAACATATATATATATTAAAAGTGGGTGCAACACGGAAACAGCAGCTTCTAAGCGCGAAGATGCACAGCCAGGGAAATGGTTAGATGCTGTGGTATCAAATGTGGAAGGCAGACCCAGGAGGTTGGGACACCCTCATCACAGCGTTTTTTTAAGTACCTTGTTTCTCTTTCTCTGTCAGTTATTCATTTCTATAACCAATCTTTTATTGGTGATTACGTAAAACTGTAGGACCCTGTACATTTTTCCTTTCATATGTTTGTATATCAGTCAACTTCAGATTTTAGAGGCTATTACTAATAACCAGGCAGATTTTGATAGTGAATCCCACAGTGGCCAGATAAAGACTGTTGGACCAGCATGGGGGTGCTGGGGGAGGCGGATGAATATAGACTTACACATCGCTTGAGTCTGTATTGCACCTGAAAAGCAAGCAGAGAAGTTGAACACTTTGCTTTCTTCCTTTAAAAACAGTGACTTTGAGACAGGGTCTCACTATGACCAGGTTAGAACTGTGACTCCCGGTTACAGACGGCACCAGACCAGCCCCACTACTTCCTGCTTGTTCCTGGTTTTCTCCCCCATCCTTCCCACATTAGGGATTGAACCTAGGGCCTCACACCAACCTATATTCCTCGATATTCCTGGCCCCTTCTCTTCCCACTCCTAGCCCCCTTCTTTTGCATTTTTGCTTTTTATTTTGAGACAAGGTCATGTTAGTTTGCCCAGGCATGCTCTTCTCTTAGCCTGTGGTCCAGATTGGCTGCAAAGCAGGCAGGCCTCTAGCTCTGTAGTAGCTGGCCTCACAGACCTGCGCCCTCACAGATCCGAGCCACCAGCCTTATTTCTTATTTCTTCCTTGCTGCAGACTACAATAAAGGCATTTAAAATTTTCAGAGAACTGGTGACCACTTTGTGGAATTCCAGGCAATGGAAAAGCAGAAGGCTCAGAAAACGGGACTTTTCAGTCCCTTTGTTAGGACATCAGATGTGATAGGTACTGTAGGACTCTGAGAAGGCCCAGCAGGGTCAAACAACACACTGATCACTTGTAGAGATGGCCCAGCTGGAAGACAGGAATATGTATTATTTTTCATTTGTTCATTCTTCCTTCTGCATAAGTTCCAAATTCAGAATCTTTAGAACCACAGGGAAACTTTTTTCCTTTGACCTTCAACTCTTAAGTAAGTCAAGGAACATCTTAGAAGCTTGTTACTATCCTAGTAGAGTCATAAGGGCTCAAGGAATGGGAGCTTTAAACTGTTGGGTCCTAACATGGATGGGGACATTTTGGCTCAAGAGTTTTTCGACGTCCCTGGAGACATCGGGGTCCATCACGAAAGGAGGCAGCCAGACTTACAGTTGGATCCGGCAGCTGAAAAACAAAGGCAGAAGTTAGGTGGGAAGTCTGGTGACGGGGTCCTCAGCAGAGACAGGCCAGCACACTCTCGTCTCCTCCCCTCCACGGGACCGCCGCCTGCCTGCTCCTCAGGTTGGAGTCATTTCTAACCCTGCTCCTCTCACCCTCTCCCCGACTTTGGTGCAAACCTTGACTTACTTATCCAGCCTCCCTCCCGCTCTCATTGGCAAGTTGCTATGATATTTGGGGGTTTTCTCTAATTTTTTTTGACAAGCTCTCATGTAGCCATACTGGCACTGGGATTGCTAAGGGTGATCTTGAACCCTGGATTATCATCTCCTCTAGCTCTCCAGTACAAGGGATACAGCGTGGCACCATGTTCATCACTTCCTGGGGACACCAGCTTGATGGTGGAAAGGAAGAGGAATAGGGGGAGAACAAGGGAAATACAGGAGGAGCAGAGGGGCAGCACAGGGGGAGCACAGGAGGAGGACGGAAGGAGGATGGGAGGAGGATGGAGGAGGACGGGAGGAGCATGGGAGGAGGACAGGAGGAGAACAGGAGAAGGACAGGAGGAGCACGGGGAGCACAGGAGAAGGACGGGAGGAGGATGGGAGGAGGACGGGGGAGCACAGGAGGAGGATGGGAGGAGGACAGGGGGAGAACAGGAAGAGGACAGGAGGAGCACGGGAAGCACAGGAGGATGTCAGGAGGAGCATGGGGAGCACAGGAGTAGGACAGGAGGAGGATAGGGGAGCACAGGAGCACAGGGGGAGGACAGGAGAAGCATAGGAGGAGGACAGGAGGAGCACGGGGAGCACAGGAGGAGCACGGGAGGAGCATGGGAGGAGCACGGGGAACACAGGAGGAGGACAGGAGGAGGACAGGAGGAAGACGGGAGGAGGACGGGAGGAAGACGGAGAAGCACGGGAGGAGCACGGGAGGAGCACAGGAGGAGCACGGGAGGAGCACGGGAGGAGCACGGGAGGAGCACGGGAGGAGCACAGTTGCTACAGTCACAAGACAGAAGGAAGCAGAGCAAAAGTGTCCAGCCTCTCCAAGGTCTTTCCTTCCCACCAGCATGTGACTCACTGCTGCAGAGCTCTGAAGGGTCTTCGGCTGGAAAAGAGCAAACAGGGACAGTCATCAGCAAGGCTTCACTTACCCTCTTTCCATCTAGGATGGAAACTTCTCGAAACAGCTCGAGATGACGTCATGATTCATAATGTCATGATCTGGTCACCTGCAGTCCCTTCAGACCTGCTCCCTGCCGGGCCACCTGAGCCATCTGAAAAGCGTTTCTTCCTCACTCCTTTTTGTGGGCTTCTAAAGACACTCATTTCTATAAATTCTTTTTTTTTATTTATTTTTCATTTATTTATTTATTTATTAAAGATTTCTGTCTCTTCCCCACCGCTGCCTCCCCTTTCCCTCCCCCTCCCCTAATCAAGTCCCCCTCCCTCATCAGCCCAAAGAGCAATCAGGGTTCCCTGCCCTGTGGGAATTCTTTTAGTTTTAGTTATCTTTCTCTAAACTTTTTTTTTTGTTCATCTACAACTCATAGGAAAGCTTCTGGCTTTCTTGCTATTCCTCCTAGGAGCAAAACTAGTAATACAATTTTCATGTGTACATTATAATATTTCCAAAGTATTTATGCGCAGGAGATATATAGTGGCTCTTAGGAGACTTTGGGACACCAAGAAAAGAGTTTCTCTCTTTGAGAATTTCCAAGACAGCAGGTGTAAGGTTATTGAGAGTCCGGATAGAGGTAGCCTTGACTGAGGGTTAGGGTGTGGCCAAAGTCAACTATACTGACTTTTATTCATTTACCCAAAGTTCCTTAGGACCAGAGTCGTGTGGGAATAACACCCGTTGTGTAGGTCTCAGTGGTCACGCTGTTGTGGATGCTACCCTGCTCCTCTACAGTTTGACTTCATTTCTTTTGTATGCTTTATGAGGTTGTACACACCACGGCACCCGAGACCAACCAGCCTCAGTCTGTTTAAACAGTAAAGTCTCCCCTCTTTACGGCTCACTTGACCAGTGTTCTCGTCCCTTGTTGTTTTCTCTACATTATTGCTACTGTGTCCTAGCAGGCCCTCTGGAATGCACAGCTCTCCTGAGCCCCTTTTCTCTGGTGCCCGGGGAAGATGACGTGTTATATGCTATATATTATAAAGCATACCATGTTTTGAAGCACATCATAGCATTTAGTGGTTTCCTTGCTCTTTTATTTGAAAAAAATTATTTTATGTATATGGGTGTCCTGCTTGCCCATATATCTGTATACTATGTATGTGCCTGGTATCTACAGAGGGTATTAGATCCTCTGGAGCTGGAGTTACAGTTGTGAGCCTCCATGTGGGTGCTGGGAACGGAACCTGGGTCCTCCGCAAGGGCAGCAATTGCTCTTAACTGCTGAGCCATCTCTGCAGCCCCTCTCTTAATATGTGACCCTAGAGAGTTCTTAGCAGCTACAGAGTGGGAAGCATGACAACATGCTTCAAGCCATCATCCTATGGCAACAAAAACCACCAAGATGCAGAACGTGTCATCAGAACATGCGAGGGCAAGGGACACCAGAGAGGAAAACGAGAGGTTTACCTTGTTCTGCAAGTTGCACTGCAAATAGAAAAAACGACTGTGGTTAGATATGGAGCAGGTAAACTGTCCTCCAAAGGCTGTGGAGAGCAGCCTTTCCAGGCAGCGCTGAAGCCAGCACTCAGCATCAGCAGGTCCCGCAGGCTCAGCCTGCACCAGCCCCCAGCCTCCCTCTAGATCTAGCTAGGAGGAAGGGCTGCCTCCTCAGGTTTGCATTCCCACCCCTGTCCTGCCAGGCATGCAGGCTTCATTTTTATGGCTACCCTCTTGGAACTTATGTTTACTTTTAAACCTTTTCTTGTACCACAATTAATAAAAACCCAGAGACAGATATTGGGGTTCAACCTGAAGGTCAGAAAAGAAAAACAGCCAGCCACTGGCTCTTACTTCGACCTCAGTCCAAAATGGTGATCCTGCCTCTCGGAATCCTCAGAATGAGATTGTGAGAGCTGTCTCCTCCCATTTTATATTCCTCTCTCTAGGACTGGGTAAAGGCGTGCACCACTACCACCCGGTTTCTGTGGCAAACTAGTGTGGCTGCTGGGATTAAAGGTGTGTGTCACCACTGCCAGGTCTGTAAGACTGTTTAGGGTGGCTGTTTTATTCTCTGAACTTCAGGCCAGCGTTGTTTATTAAAATACAAATGAAATATCACTACACTTCCTCCAACTCTCTTGACCGTTATGCTTGCTTTAAAAGTCGTTTCAGTGTTAATTAACATTGTGATGCTCATAAACAATATTAGGCTGCCTGATGCTGACTGTAGGGCAGTGGGGCCCTGTTTTCTTATGTATGACAAGTCTTTAGGAAGGATGGTGACAGCAGAGGGAAAGGCAAGGCCAAGGACGGGTTAGAGAGCGGCTGGAGCCAAAGTCCTTTGTCATAGACAGTCACTAGTGGCGAGCCAGTGTGTCTATGGGCAACTTACCAAAAGGGCCCGGAGTTTGCACTAGAAAGAAATCAGAATTAGCATGTTAGCATGAATGAATACTTTTGCTGGCGAATTTTCCTAGGGGAGGTTGAGCAGGGAGAAGGGGCAGCAATGCTGGGGTCACGGGGAACAAACTCAGTCTGCTAACTATGAAAACAAGGACCTGTGCTCTTCCCGCCAGTCCCAGGAGAAGAGACTGCTTGCCTACATGAGGACTATGGTAAGAGTCTTCTTTCTCACCAGAGGTGCACAGGCAGGGGGGCTGTCTGGTTTGAGGAGCTTCAGAGTCTGAGCTGAGGGCCAATGGAGCCTTCTGCTTTTAGTGGAGAACTGGCTTTTGGTTGATGATGCTGAGGCGACCTGAGGACCAGAAATCTGTCACCTCCCCCACAAGCATTGCTTATGCAGGATGAGCCTTGTAGGGTAGCATGCGTCCAGAAGGGAGACCCTACAGATTTTCGTTCAGAAGTTGTGGCTGGGCTCCTTTCAGGATACCTGTAGACTGTGGACACAGGGCTTCTGAGGGGTCTGCGGGGTTTTCCAGGGCAGGTCAGCTCCTACTTTGTTTGTTGGAACATCCAAGAGAACAGAGCCGAGACAGCTTTTGAGCCTTGTGGAGACCACAGCAAGGACAGTTCTCAAGAAGGGATTTGGCTGCTGCGGTCCTGCTGGCTGACAGCTTCTGCTGAGGATGCACCGAGTCAGTGGCATCAGAGGGCCGCGGTAAGCCTATGAGCGCAGCTCAGTTCATCCAAAAGACCCCTGTTGGGACAGCAGCCCCTTTCTTTTCCACCATGCTTCATGCCCTGGTGCTCATGATGAAAGATGTCCATGGTTGACTCATCTGAAGTTGGCTTTCCAGATCGGGGTACCCCGGGCCACGAGCAGTAGACAAGTTGGAATTTTGGGTGTTTTGCAACATAACTTAGCAGTTTCTCCCCCTCTTCATTGTGTGCATGCACGCATGCATGCGTGTTTACCCTTGCTCTCGGGGTAGAACCCCTAGAGTACTTGCTAAGTTAGTATCAGCATCGCATAGATGACCGTTTCATGTTTCTGCTCTTTCTTCAGTTTCCCCCGCCGTCAGCGTGTGCAGCCTTTCTTTCCAGCCCCTTCTCAGGCACACTGAGCCTCCCGCCTCCTGCTCCACTGACTTCTTCCCTTTCCTCTCTCCGGCTGTCATCTTCATCCTTTTTCCGCCTTCTCTTCCTTTAGGCCCGTTCTCTCCTGAATTCAGCATGTTCTGTAACCCTCTTTGTAACACCCAAAAATGGTAGCAGAAGGACTGAGTCAATAAAACTTGAGTCCTTGGGCTGGAGAGATGGCTCAGTAGTTAAGAACACAGACTGCTCTTCTAGAGGACCTGGGTTCAATTCCCAGCACCCTCACTGCAGCTCACAGGTTCTAGGGAACCTGACACCCTCACTTAGACATATGTGCAGGCAAAATACCAACATATAGGAAACAAAAATAAATTAAAAAAAATTTGAGTCCTCACTTCTTAAGGACAACATGATACCGTGCCATTCCTCATTGCCACGCCCCCAAAAGAAGACAAATGGCAACAAGACATTTCAGTTAGCCAGCGAAGGCTCATTCGGTTAATCACATGACTCTAGAGGCACTTCATTTAAAAAAAAATCTTAATTTTGTTAGTAAGATCAAAACACAATGTAAAAATTCTAGTTTGTGTGTAGCTAGGACTCAATTTATAAAGCTATATATAAAACAATGAAGAGTTTTATCTTGGCACCTAGCCATTACTTATGCTGTTTCTGAGGAAAAGTATGAATCGGGAGGTGATGGTTGCCATGGCAGCTGGTGACAACAGAACCAACTAGAGAAAAGTCATCAGAGAAACTTGATGCTTGCATCGTTCACAGGATGAACGAATGCATGGAGGGTAGAGGTTTCAGCGCTGTGTTGGAAACCTTGATTGCATGCTGACTCCAAAGTGCTGGATCGTGAGAAGCGGGTCAGGAAGGGAACCCCGGGCTTGTGGGCTCCACTGTCACAGTTAACACCATCTATAGGAGCTCTGGGAGGGACAATGGAACATGGTGGTGCTCAGTGTCTGAATCTGTGGGTGTAGATCATTGCCTCAAGGCAGACTATTAGCCTAAGTATCCCAAGGGTCCAAGCATGCAATGGACACCGAGGTGACTTACCGAAGGTTTTCTGAGACAGATCTGGAAAGAAAAAAGGAATGAAACAATAAGGTGAGTTAGTAGGTGATCTGGGCTCTGGATTGGGCTCTGATCTACAAGCCTTCTCTGCTGGGGACGGAGTGGACTGGAGTTGGGCTGCTGCAAGCTGACTCTTGCTGGAAGCGCTAGAGCAAGCTCGGGCAGAGAGAAGCCCTTCGCCCCTTGGCTCCCCTGAGACGTGGGTGGAGAGGACTAGGAAAACCTGCGGGAATCATTTTCTTTCGCTCCACTGCCCTCCCTCCTTCATGCTGTTGTTAAAAGCACGTGTGTGATGTTTACCAGGGCCCAACCTCCACTTTCTGCTACCATGAAGTGTGTGCTCATGACTCCCAGATGACTCACTGAAATGCCAGGTGGAGGAAAACCAAAAAGGCCGAGAAAATGACACTTCCAGACCTTTGACAGTACCAGGGAAAGCGGGCATAGAAAGAGCGAGCACCCCAGTAGAGATTTGGACAGGAGACTTACTGATAGGTCCTGTGGCTCCAGCTGCAGAGAGACAGAGAGAGAGAGAGATCATTACTTTATGAAGGAAATGCCCGAATACCTGCCTCTCAGCCTTCATGCTAGCAGAACTATCATGGATGCAAAGTCTGTGAAAATCGAGCATGGCTTGTTCGCTAAGCCATGGGCAGCCTTCCCACTGTACAACACACGGTACCTGTAAGAGTGGAGCTTTCTGTGCTGTGGCGGGCCAGCCTTAGGCAGTCGGGAAAGGCCCCACATTAGATCGCCGTGATTATGTTTTCCTTTGTTCCTTAGAGACTTACACTTACAGTTTAAGTAGACCTTCCTTTTCTGAAGAATGGTTATACTGCCCCCTAGAGGCCGTTACTGCGGGTTTTTTGTTTTGTTTTGTTTTGTTTTTAATTCAGTTAGTACATGGGATTCGAAGTCTTTGCATTTCACGCATGGTCGCTTTGGGAACTGTAATGAGATGCCCGGGAAAGGGGCAGGTCCACCCCCACCCTTGCAGGCTGGCTATGGGAAGGGCCAGAGTGGAAGACAGATACTCACGGATAGGCGCGGAGAATTGCACTACAATTTAAACAAGGGAGCATCAGTGTGGCTAACAGGTGCAGAATTTACATGCCACCAGTATTTCCCAAAGACATCATGAGACAGCTCAACCAGAGGGAGGGTGGCTAATACAAAGACGGCACGCAATTTAGCAGAGAATCATGAAAAGTTCCCATCAGAGCAGGTTATTCAGTGCCCATCTTAACTGAGAAATAAATAGAAACAAAAATCTCAACAAAATAATAAAAAAAGAAAACAAAAATGTAAAACCTATTTAACCTTCCCTTTTCTTAAACTCAGTGACGTTTCAGGGCATTTTGTCTTAGGTCATGGCGTCAGGTGGTGTCATGGACTTTGAATGCAATCACGGAACATGTATGGGAAATTCTTTAGGAATGGGAGTTGAGACAGGAGGGGTATGGAGAGGGTAGGGTCCCAGATCCCATAGGACAGAGAGATAAAAGGGAACTCACTTATAGGTCCAATGGTTCCAGCTAAAATATTAGAGAAACAAAATGAAGTTGATTAGTTCATAGGCAAAGTTTCAGTGGGCAGCACCCTCTCGTGGACAGCATGCTTGGACACAGCCCCTGCCTTCCTTTTAGCTGGCCAGCCGGAACTGGTTAGCTAGAGTCTGTGACTTCATCTTCTGAAGGAGACCATGGGATTCCTATCTTTGTGATGAGTTTGGTCCTTGTTCAAGAGTGAGCAGGTTTGTCACTGAGGTTTGAGACAGACTGAAGGCGTTCTAGGTAGGGATTGTGGGTAAAGGAATTAGGACCTGCACACTCCTTGTGTGGGGTGTGACTCACAAGCCCCAACTCTGACATTCTTTTTCCTTTTTCCTTCAGGGTTAACCTGTTCTTGTCCTGAGCGACATCAGGAATCCTGGGCAGACATGTCACACACTAAGGTTGGGGAGTTTCTCTTTTTGTGTTGGTAGTCGCTTTACTGCTGCTGCTGAGTGGAGACTCCACAGGGATGGAAAAGCTGCTTCAGTTGGGGCCAACCATGCTAGGTTTTTATTTTCTTCCTAAGTCACTCACATCTCTTATCCTGTATCCCGCAGGCTCCTGACAGATCTGTTGTTAGAATTGTCTTCCACAACTTCTCCACACTTCTCCCTAGACCTGTGTCACACACAACAGTCTCTGGGCTGCTCTTTAGACCTGGGCTCATGGGCACACTCCATCACTGATGGGGGGGGGGAACCCTCTGTCTGCAGGTGGGACTCATTGTGTGCCACAGAAACCTTCTCCTGTGTTGCCAAGGAGGCGGCCACGTTGGTCTCCCGTGAGCGCCAGTGGAACCACCCTATCTCCACTGGACTGTGTCTGTTCCCAGCCCCTCTCCCTTTGCACTGGAACTACAGTTAGGAGGTTTTGGATCTCACAGGGGTTCCCAGCATAGCAAGGGCAGAGGAGGAAGAAGGGAAGGAACCGACAGTGTTTGCAGGAAGAGGTTGAAGATCCCAGGACTGTGAATGTTGTGACTATTTTACCCAGCGAGGCAAAGCCAATGAAGATCAAAATGCAGAGAGGAACTTACTGATGTGTCCTGCGTTGCCAGCTAGAATAATAAAACACAAAACCGTAAGTTTGGAAGAAGCACACCTTACGGACAGTTTTTGGGAGGGGAGCAGGGGGATGGTTGGGTCAAGCATTCATCAAAGTCAGATTCATATAGGACGACGCCAGGAAGTCAGTCTGCATTTCCTTTTGTTGTTTAGGAGACAGAGGCCACCATCTAAGATTGTTTGCCTTCGTCTGGGTTTCCCCTGGTGCTTTTCACTAAATCTTTCTACAAATCTGTTTTGGATGAAGTGCTTCATCTGACCCAAGAATTCCCCTTGCACTTTTAAATGAACGAACTTGGGCTTGTTAGCAGAATTTTCGCCACCTTGCATAAAGCAGCGGAGCCATCCCTTTGAGGGTCTTCCTGCGTCTGATTGTGTCTCCTTACCACCCTTTGCCAGCTCGCCTAGAGCAGGCATTGCACAGAAGACCCAATTATAGTGGGATTATAGATCAGAGAAACATACACATAGGGTCGCCAACGGCCTTGTTGCTTCTTGTTTTATCTGTGATAAAAATTGAGATCATTATTGAAATCCCCAAGTGGTCAAAATTCAGAAATCAATTGCACTTTGGGTGCCTACCCCCAATTAATACATTAAGAATACAATCTGTATACTTAGGGAATATCTCCAACAAGGGGACAGAAGATTGTCAGGGCCCCAGGACCAAAACAGCTCCTGAGAGACAGTCTCTTCAAATGCAAGGGTGAGGTCGAGGAGGGAGGGGTCTGGGAGAGACAGTCTCTTCAAAGGCAAGGGTGAGGTCGAGGAGGGAGGGGTCTGGGAAGAGGCAGGTGATTACCAAGGTAGGCTGTGAACTTCTCTGAAAGCTCACAAGACATTACAGAAAGGACAGAACCGTGGTCTGACAACTCGGGCCATAGCGGGCAGGTGGTTCTCTTCCCTCCAGAAGTCTTGAAGTTACAGACCCAAGTGTCTGTCAGCTTTGCCACCCTCCAGTGCTCTGGCTTTGTGTACAATAATCTATTGATCTGACTTCCTCAGGCTTAGAGTGGAAGGTGTGCACCTGTCTTAGTGTTACTTTGAGACCCCAGTGGGGGAAAAAAATTCAGAGTTAAAACAAATGGGAAAAGAGGAAATTCTGCTGGGAACACTGTGAGGAGAAGGATCCTGTGAGGAGAGGGGGGGGAGGGGGCGGGCAGAGAGGGCTGAGTCTGTGAACCCTTGGAGTGGAAGCAGAGGGGCACAAAGCTTGGGTGCCCTGCCAAACCCTACAGAAAGCAACGGATCCAGGGCAGTCTCTGGGGAGAGTCCTTCAAATGAGAACCGAGGCTGCCCTGCAGTGTGCGCTAAGTCTTCAGCCTAGGTGGACAGACTGTTCATCTCTGTGCTGTCGGATGTCTTCAGGGACATATGCACAGGCACACACACAGGCGTGCACACACATGCATACACACATCCACACAAGCACACACATGCATACACACACATGCACCTACACAGAAAGTTCCTGTGCACACACACGGTCTCGGGGCTGTGAGAATCTAGCAGGATGAGCTGTCATAGGGGTATTGTCTACTTGGAAAGTCCATCCCCCATCTAAGAAGTATTTGAGTTTAATAATTAAAATAATTATGCTGACCACAGTACCCCTGCAGGCGGACTGGCTTAGCAGTGGCTCATTGGGGAGGGAAGGCAGTGAGCTCTCAGCCTTCAGCAGCAGTGTGTGTGTGTGTGGGGGGGGGGCTAGCTCCAGAGGGCTGTGGCCTGAGGTAGGAGGGCCAGTGAGGCCTTTCCACTGTTTTAAGAATAGGTATCAATCGGTGGAATCAGCTTGGACACGTGGGATGAATCAGGTCTTCAGGTTACAAGGCCCCCAAGGCATGGGGGCGTTGTGGAGATTATCAACTACGTTTTCAAATAATCTGATATACATTTGGACAAGATGGAATGATTTTACCCCTAGAAAAATAGCTTTAATTTGAATTCAGATGAACAATAATCAGAGTGGAAAATTATCTCAAGCATACAGGTCTGGAGAAAAAAAACCAAACTGTCTAATTGGGATTATTTTTTTTTTAAATTTATCCCTGAAATCCTTACTTACAAAAAAGCCCCTTCTGTTGTCTTCATCTTTCCTTTATTTAGGAAACACACGTGTTTTCCTGGGATCTGACCCGGGAGACTCATTTGTCTTCCTCCCTTTTGAGAACCTTAAAGCTGATGGTTGTAGTTACTTATGTAACTGATTTAAACCATCAGGCAGGAGATGGTTTAAATGTCGTGAAGGATGGTCGGTGAAGGCTAGCTACAGAGTCTGGAGCTCCAAGTTAGGTCACCTTGCCTTATCAGAAAACTCGTAAGACAGTGTGGGAGTCTGATAAAATCAGATATTAAAAAAATGTAAGAAAAACTTACGTGGTGGTCCTTGTATTAAAGCTGAACAACAGTAAAAAAACACAAAAACAAAAATCATGTTAGTGTGGAGGTAATGGTTTGTAAGAGGGGACCCCTACACTGCTGCAGCTGGCCCGGCACACCAGTCTGCCTCTGCAGGTAACCCTAATCTGCCCTTTGTCTTCTGCACCTGCTGCTGAATCTGCATAACATATGTGAGTCCTGAGAGAGTTTCCCAAAGGTGCAAAGCCCAGACAAACTTCGTTCAAAGAAAACAGCAGAATCCTTATCTGAGAATTTGCATTTGGCATTGTCCCTCTGGGGGCTTAGAGCCAAGACTTTGGTATATGGAATTGACTTGCTAAAACTGTGACTTGTTAACAAGAAAAGGGCCCTTTGCTCAGCCAAGGTGAGTGAGTCCAGAGAGATGAGGGAGAATCCACCCTGCAGCTGGAAAAGGCTAAATTCTTCCTTAAGGTGCCTCTGTGCTTCTTTCTCGACCCGCTTGAACGAATACCCACCCCTGGAATACAGCATGGCTCGCACACTATGTGATGTCCTGGACCATTGTCAAGAGCTGTTCCCAGGATGCACTAGGTCGTCCACTGCTCAGCAGGCTTAGCACCTCCCTCTGCCTGGTCACTGACTTGAGATTTTCAAAGCTGGACTAAGTTCTTAAGCACACAGGGTTTGAGATCCCCTTCCTTCTAGTACCACGGTCTGGTGGTGGTCTGTGGACATGCCTCGCGGGAGGACTTCCCACCTCCACAGATCCCACAGCTCCTGAGCCTCAGGGATGCACACCCTGTAGCTGAATCCTTTAGCTAGTAACACACTTTCCTTTGTGGTTAGGAGTCCCAGGGGTCACGGCCTCAGGATATGCCCTAGGGTCATCTTTGTCTTAAGGCTGTCGGACATGCACCCCCCCTTCTTTTTGAAACTTGTGCTCTGTAAAACACGTGGTGTCTGAATTCATGTTGGGGACTTCCTTGCCTTGCTACAGTGTGGCATCACCACCTTTGTCTGACAGCGAGACAGCCCTGCTTCATTTGGTGAGCAGAGAACCGGGAAAAAGAGAGCTGGGATTTTACAGCAGAGCATGTGGCTACAAATCAGTGTGCTGTAGACATTGTACAAAAATGCCATGCTGTATACTATAAATCAGTACCCTTTGTATTTATCAATGAAGAAAAAGGACCCCCAAATGCACCATGCCTTTTGCAGTCCACTGAGTGTTGGCTGTTTAAAAACCCCACACCCACTGCTGCAGGAAAATGTCTTCCTTGATCCAGAATGTTCTTTCTAACAAGCCCATCCTGTAGACGCCCCTGTGGGCTTTGGAGCACAGCAGTGTGTGCGTTCCCTGCCTGCACTGCACAGCCATACAGTTGCCTCACGCCCTACAGAAAGAAGCCTGTCAAAACTCCACCCTTCTTCCCTGGCGGAACCTTCCCAGGCGCAGACCACAAAGCTCAGCATTGCTGTTCTCTGCTTTGGTCTCAGACTCCCCGGCTCTGTCCGTCCTCCCCGGCTCTGTCCGTCCTCCCCGGCTCTGCCCGTCCTCCCCTGCTCTGTCTGTCCTCCCCTGCTGTCGTCTTCCCCGGCTCTGTCCGTCCTCCCCGGCTCTGTCCGTCCTCCCCTGCTCTGTCCGTCCTCCCCTGCTGTCGTCTTCCCCGGCTCTGTCCGTCCTCCCCGGCTCTGTCCGTCCTCCCCTGCTCTGCCCGTCCTCCCCGGCTCTGTCCGTCCTCCCCTGCTCTGTCCGTCCTCCCCTGCTCTGTCCGTCCTCCCCGGCTCTGTCCGTCCTCCCCTGCTGTCGTCTTCCCCTACTCTGTCCGTCCTCCCCGGCTCTGTCCGTCCTCCCCGGCTCTGTCCGTCCTCCCCTGCTCTCTCCCTCCATCATCAGGAGCTGCTGGTCTTGCACTCTGACACCTTGTCATTCTCCTCTTTGAAGGGCAATTTGACACTCTTTCTACTGGGGTGGGTGATGTCTTCCCTTGGATCCTTCCCTTGCCAGTTCAGGTCTCCTTTCAAAGCCCCTTATTCTACCCTTGCTCTGTACCCCCATGTTCAGCTCTCCTCTACCTTAACACTCTAATCCACTGTCTCCTAAGTTCTGGTCCCCATCTGAGTAAGTGTAAGTGTATTTGTGTGCAGGTGTATTTTCATCTTCCTTGGCTGGGACCTGTTCTCTGTAAGACAGGCCCCGGCTGGCTTGCTCTTGCACACACTAGGCACACTAGTAAATCATAGGACTTTCTAATGTGTTCCAGCGTCCAATGTTCTCTAATTTCCCTACCTTTTCTTTTCCTACCGTCTTGGAAAATTCACCTCCTTTTCAAACAAGCAAGAATATTTATGGTTATTATGGCCAGAGCTGGAAAAGGACAGGTCCCTAGGGGAGGGGGCGTGAGCTAATTAAACGTTTAGATATGCACCCCAGGAGGCCTGGCACCTGTTGTCTGCTCCCCAGCCCACAGTTTGCAACTCTCTAGTCGTCAGCTAGTTCAGCACCATGACAGTTTTCACAGTCTAGAATCCAGCACTGGACTCCCGTGCAGTGCACAGCGTGGAAGCAGGAAGCAACAGTGTGAGGGGTGGGTCCAGCATCCGGACCAACCCAGCCTGTGCCACTGTAGCCACAGCAGCTCCAGCTCTCAGCACCTTTGACACTTCCCTGTGCTTGTCCCCTGAGAGGTGGCAGTGAAGATCTGAGTTTATATAAATCAAATGTTTAAATCAGAAAAGTTCTAGTTTGTTCTGTAAGAAATTATCTTTTATATGACTAAATTACATGAAAATGAAGCAAAGCTAAATAAAATCTATTTTAATTATTGTGAAAGTTTGAATGGAATTGGCCCCCATAACCTCATAGAGAGTAGAATTATTTAGGAGGTGTGACTTTTGGGGGTGGGGGTGGCCTCATTAGAGGTAGTGTGTCACTGTGGGGGTGGGTTCTGAGGTTTCCTATGCTCAGGATACCACCCAGTATCTCAGTTGATTTCCTGTTGCCTGCAAGAGGTAGGACTCTCAGCTGCTGTCTGCCTGCACGCTGCCGTGCTCCCTGCCAAGGTGATAATGGACTGAACTGTGAAACTGTAAGCAAGCCACCACAATTAAATGTTTTCCTTATAAGAGTTGCTGTGATCATGGTGTCTCTTCACAGCAATAAAAGTCCACTGAGGATCTAAGGGCAGCTCTAAGGAGTCCCCTGTGAAGCGGCCTTGCTCATGAAATGACGGTGGCAAACCACAGGCAAGCACGATCATTTTCAGATCGAGATTGCCACAACTTATCATTTTCCAGCCTTATTTTAAACTTGAAGTGTTATTTTAAAATATAAGCACCATTTTGAAAATCTCTTGAAATCAGCTTTTCATTTCAAAAGCTCGCTGCACTGAATGAAGAAGTTCATGTCCTAGATTCCCCGGATCGCTGGGCAAGCCCTGACTTGGAGTGAAAACACAGGCTTCAGAATTTGAGTTTGGGCCCTTTTTTGTAGCTGTCTACTTTCAGCAATGTTAAAAGCTCCCTGTCAGCTCCTGCTTCCTCACCTGCAGCATCCGTGAGCCTGCCTTTCCTTTCCCCATGGCCTTCTCCGAGCACCCTGCCCCCATTGTTTGCCTTCTGCAGCCTACTTCCTGCCTGTTTTCTAAGTTTAAGAAAGATGTTAAGGCTTTGCGCAGACACACAAAACTTTCCTCCAACCAACACCACTTTGATTCTCTCTAATTTTGTTAACCAGTTTGTCAAGCACTTTCTTAAGAACTCATTAATTCTCTAAAATACTCAGCGGTGAATAAGAAACGGCAGAAACCTCGTAGGGTTAGGATACAGTTCCAGCTGTGGGGCCCAGCAAAGAGTGAGAAAGGAAAGAGGAGGGGCCTATCTATTGGTTCGTTCTGAAAGGCAATGCAAGCAAAGGGCTTATGACACCAGGCTCAAAAACTGTGTGTCCATGTCCGTGTGTGTGTGTGTGTGTGTGTCTGTCTGTCTGTCTGTCTGTCTGTCTGTCTGTCTGTCTGTGTCTGTGTTTATCAAAACAAGGAGCTGGGAGAGCATCAGCTCCCAACCAATGCAGTTATAGTGCAGGGGCAGAGGCATTAGTCCCCTGTTCCATGGCTGCCAGCCTGGCTGGGGACACGTGGGGAAGTGGGCGCTGTCAGCCATGCAGAACTTGCAGTCTCACTACACAGGACCACTTCTCTCTTGCATCCCCTGTGTCCATCGAATCCCCTCGTCCCTGTTCTCCGCATTTTTCAGTCCTTGTTCTACAGATTTGGGGATCGGTGTGATTCCTGGGAACACACTGTCTTAACAAGCTATGAGGAAGCTTCATTTACTTTCTGTACTTTGGTTGAGTACTAGGGTGTCTGGTTATAGTGAACCAAGAAATGTGGGGAGTTCCTGGAAAGCTTCCGGGGCACAGGGTCGATTGTTGGCAGAGGTGAAGAAAAGCAAAGCAACTTACCAGGACTGCATCGTGAAAGTCCTTAAAGCAAAAAAACAAAACCAGAGTTAGTGCTTCACAGCTCTGAGAGAACTCAGACTCGGTGATGTCACCTTGAAGCAAGGCCGAAGGAAAGAAGACAGTAAAGAGTCACACCCCTTTTCTACTGTTGGAGGCACCATGGTGAGTGGTCTCTCTGCATCACTCTCCGGGCGTGCCCCGGACTCTGGTGTGCCTCCTGGGGACACTGGCAGAGACAGATGCATGCCCCAGACACTGGCAGAGACAGATGCATGCCCCAGACACTGGCAGAGACAGATGCATGCCCCAGACACTGGCAGAGACAGACGCATGCCCCGGACTCTGGTGTGCCTCCTGGGGACACTGGCAGAGAGAGATGCATGCCCCGGACTCTGGTGTGCCTCCTGGGGACACTGGCAGAGACAGACGCATGCCCCGGACTCTGGTGTGCCTCCTGGGGACACTGGCAGAGAGAGAAGGACGAGAGTCCACAAGAGCAAAGATCAGACATCTTAAAAAGAACAAAATAAAACTAACAAACGCGGGAAATATGACCATCTTATCCAAAGATTGGTTACATAGGAAAACAGAATGAACTCAGACAAGGAAATAGCTCGTGACCGAAGGGACACCCAGGACTCCCTGCTGCTCACTGTGGAGACTCGTCAGACATCAATGTGACACAAGCTAGAGCTATTTGAAGGAAATGAACCTCACTTGAGAAAATGACTCCATAAGGTCCATCTGTAAGACTTCTAATTAGTGAGTGTGGGGCAGGGCCAGGCCCAGGGTGGGTGGTGCCAACCCTGGGCTGGCGGTCCTGGTTTAAGAAAGCAGTTGAGCAAGGCACGAGGAGCGAGCCGGTAAGCAGCACCCTTCCATGGCCTCTGCCTCGGTTCCTGCCCGACTTCCTTCAGTGATGAACTGTGATGATATGGACGTGTAAACCCTTTCCTACCCAGGTTTCTTTCGGTTGAGGGGTTTCATCACAGCCACAGTCACCCTGACCGAGACATTCACTGAACGAATTCCTTTTCCCTCTCTTGCATAAGTATGCGTGGTAAGTGGAATGATGCCGGCCCTGAAGCTCCCGTGTCCCACACCCCGGGATCCGTGGTGCTGTTGTGTGGAGAGGTCGGGCTGTCCCAGGACTGTCCTGGGTCGTGTGGATGGGAACAAACATTTAAGGGGATTATTTTGTTTCCATGGTGATTTGTCTGTCCTGAGACTTCTCAACTCTGAGCACGCCCGTGTCAGCACTGTCTTCCTCTCACAACTGTGCGAGCCTGTGTTTATTCCACTCCACTGCACGTGTGTGGAGACGAAGAACCGTGGGCGCAGACTCTGTAACAGCTCTTCGCGTCCTCGCGTAAGAGGCAGGAGCACGAGAAGTCTCACTGTTTTTGAGTATGGTCTAGTAGCAGTGTCTTAGCACTGCCCATGTGTCCCCGACAGAAAGAGGGCAGTCGATGAGACAGAGAGAGGGGCGTGTGAATGCAGAAGAGCAGGCAGTGTGGAAACTGTTAGAGTCTGTGACCGCTGAGGAAGGATGGAACCCGAGCGAGCTGCTCGCTGGAAAACAAGGGAACACCCCAGGAGGAGTGTAGATCTGCTGACACCCCAATTCAGTGTGTTTGGCGTCCTTCTGCCTACTGATCTGTAAGGTAAGGGTGTTGGGTTAAGCCAGAAAGTTATGATAATTTTTCACAGCCATGATAATAAACACAACCTATCCTGCCCTTGCAGCCGGGTATGGTGCTCTGACTGAGGTCTGGCCCACCCACTGTCAGCGCTGAGAAGACAACACCCAGGATGGAGAGGAGCACCTACTATAGCCATCCAAAGATCTACCTCTGCTCACTCAACGGCAGAGCAGACAGCAGGAGCTGGAGCCCTTCACTGAAGAGGTGGAGAAACTGGATGCTCAGGCAGTGTCTGAGAGTAGAGCACTTAGCGTCTGGGTGGGACTTGCTCACAAGTGGCTGTGGTGCTACTCTCTAGCCGCCAGCGCTCGAAGAGGCTGAATCGAAGGCTAGCCTGGGCTGTGCACACTCCCCCCATCACAAACCACACACCTTCAGACACGGGTTTAATTAAACACAGATGAGAAGGGGGTGCTGAGAGCTGCGCCATGAAGAGAAGCCTTGACATTTATTCTCACGTGTGCTAGCTCTAGAGAGAGAACTGTGGGTGTAGATGGAGGTGGGAGGCACGGGCATAGTCAAGGCAATTAAGGGAGGAGACTTTTTATAGTTAAAGAAAGATTCGAGTCAACAGATTGGAAAATCTTGAATCCTTAGTAGGACGAATGAAGTTATTAACACACGCAGGAACAGTGCGGCTAATACTCAGAATGCAAGAAGAGAAGTCTATTCTATAGAAAATGTTCTATTTTTGCTTAGTAACAATCATCAAAATAGAAAATTTTATCAACAATAACTAAACCAAGGATGAGCAAGAAAAATAAAGTACCGAAGATTTCCACCCTGTATTTAGTGAGATCAGGGCACTTTCAGTTGCAGGAAGGGTGGGGAAGCAACTCCTCACACTCAGGACTGAGAAGCCTATTGTGTGGGAGGTGTAGGTTAGAGGTCTGTGGGGCTAGAATTAAAGGAGCGATCGTCCTCAGCTTACAAACAGCTGTTGGCGTGGGAGACGGCCAATTAAACACTACTGTCTCCATTAAAAAATAAAACAGCGAGAATGAATAACACAAATTTAAGATGAACAAAGCGAATCCAGTGGAACAGCAAAGCCAAACACGACAGAGAAAGGAGGCCTTGGGACCGAGACCACCGTTAGCAGACCCAGCACCACAGCGGCTTCGCAACAAGAAATTTGATCCCCCACTTCTTTTCAAAATAACCCTCCAGAAGTAAATTTAGAAATCATTTGGAGGAAGGCCTTGCACCTAGAAACATAACCTTTATAACAACAAGACACAGTTTAAGACAGTAGCTTGTGTACCCACGCGAGGATAGCCAAGAAAGCGTCGACTTGACAAGACTGACATGTTGTGTTACAGGGGTATCTACTGTGTGCAAACCCATCTTCAGTGGTGCTGGGGGAGGGGTGGAACCGGCCAGGGGACAGCATGAGAGAATGAGAGGAGCTCCTGAGGATGCATGAGAACAGAAGATGATAGAAAAATACTGACTATTCACAAGCTGTGGTTTCAGTCCACAACCGAGGTGCATGCATTACATTTTTGTAATTACAGTTTTACAGGTTTGAGGAAAACACCAATTGCAATGGTGCCTTAAAAAGATGGCATTTCAGTAAAAATTACAAAACAATAAATAATGCTACATGGAGTTCAGTGATAGGTTGTATAACCAGCACAAGTAGACATTAAAGACCATGAATTCCCTTCTAAGTCTCAGAGAGAGGGTAGGGAAAACGAGGAGTCTGTAACACGCACAAAGGAATTGCAGCGTTATTTACTACTTGAGAAACATGAAGGTGTTTACACACAAGGAGGCTGAGTTCACACAATGAAGGTGTGTACACACATTGATGGGCTTACGCTGAGAGTGCGTACGTACACTGAAGATGGGTTTGCACACTGTACCATGGTGTATACACAGTGAGGGTATTTACACAGTCAGTGTTTATACACTGGGAGGGTGTTATATACAGTGTTAATTATTTCTGTATCTTATTTTAAAAACACTTTAAAAGAATCAAAAACAAGTATATAAACAATAAGGCTTGCAAAGCACAGCATGGCAGAACTGAAAGCCAGCCAGGGAACACTCACCCATGGAGCTGGTTGACTGTGCCCCCACGGGGTTGATGGGTGGTCTTCCCAGAGAAGTAGCAGATGGTGCTAAAACACATGAACAGAAACTCAGGAGGTCAGCCATCGGGATTTGCCTGTCAGCTGCTGCCAACGCCGTTGCCGTAAGACTTTATTTTGGCGATGGAACTGCTCTTTACGGGATAATTTTATGTCGGCTTGGCATGAGCTAAGGTGGCTGAGCTGGGAGGGAGCCTCAGCTGATAAAATGCCTCTGTAAGATCGGGCTGAAGGCAAGCGTGTAGAACATTCTTTCCATTAGTGATAGATGGGGGAGGGCCCAGCCATTGTGGCCGGTGCCATCCCTGGACTGGGGTGATCCTGAGTTCTATAAGGAAGCAGGCTGAGCAAGTCATGAGGAGCAAGCCACCATGGCCTCTCTATCAGCTCTTGCCTCCAGGTCCCTGCCTTGTGTGAGTTCCTGTCTTAACTTCCTTAGATGGTGTGGAAGTGTAAGCCAAACAGACCCTTTCCTCCCCAAATTGCTGTGGTCATGGTGTTCATTGCAGCAACAGAAACCCTAAGACTGGGCCTTACAGATGCTAAGCAAGCTCTCTGCCACTGAGCTGAATTCCTAGCACAGGGCCATGTAAACCTCTGAAGTCTGCTATCTCCTGCCGTCCTCTGCCTTCCTCTCTCTTTTCCTGCTCTCTCCCTTCCTCCTCCACCCTGTTCTCTGGCTCGTGGTTTTCCCTTTTTCTTCTAGGTGATCTGTGACTCAGCGCTCGGGGAGTGATTGACTCCTGTGTGCTGGGTGTTTGTCCTCCGTAGACACAGCCTAGGGAAGATGCTATAGTGGAACTGAGTTTCAAGAAGCCAGACAATACTTACTTAAACATCCTTTGGGCACCCCTGCAAGCACACACACACAAAAAGAAAAGTCAGTTTTAACATGGCGGTGTTAATATCACTGCAGACAGCTACCCAAACATCATCACCAGGGAGCAGGCAGGCAATGAACCAGAGGCAACAATCTCTTCATGGCTTGACTTATGAGTTAAATGAATAAGATGGAGGCTACCCACAGCAACTAATTTGTAGAAGAAATGCAAGGGATGGAAACATTAAACGGGGGTATATTAATTATAACAGGAGTTGAAGGGGAGCAGGAGAGGGCTGGCTGAGAGTTTGTTTAAAGGGCACCACACTAGCTGCACACACACGTGGATGTGATCACCGGATGTGCTTCTGGAGAGCTAACACTTGTCTTTTAGTGATGTCATAGCAATGGAATCCCTGAAGGATCCAGAGACAGGCACAGCTAACACCTGGAGGAAGGCTAACTGCTCAGCAGCCCAGGACGGCCAGCTGGGGGGTGGACAGGCAGGGAGAGGGGGCTGGACCCTTCATCAGTCATCAGTCAAGAGAAGGCTTCACAGACTTGCTTACAGACAATCTGATGGAGGGGCTTTCTCAGCTGCACTTCTTCCCAGATGACTAGCTTGTGTCAAGTTGTCAAACACACTCTCTCTCACACACAGACCGACAGACAGACACAGACACACACACATACACACACACACACACACATACACACGCCAGGACAGATGCCCTTATATGTGGACTAAGTCAAAGCACATGGAAGTTTCTCTCTTTTATACTATTAATTCTTCGTGTGTGTGGTGCATAGAGGTGTTTGCACATGTGTGTACGTGTGCAGGTGAGTGCCCATGCACAAGTGTGTGCACATGTGGAGGCCAGAGGAGGCACTGGATATCCTTCCCACCATCCCCACCTTATTTTATTAATTTATTGGGCAGTGCTGGGAATTAAATCCAGGGCCTGTGTGAGACCAGCAGCACTGTCACTAAGCTGCGTTGCCTACTCTGTCCCTTCACCTTAGGCTTTGAGAGGGCGTCAGCCATTGACCTGAAGCTCATCAGTCTGGCTTAGGATGGCTGGCCTGTAAACACTAGCGATCGGGCGATGTCTGTCCCCAACAATGTTGTCTCTGTATTTGGTTTTATGTGAGTGCAGGGATCTGAATCAGGCCTGTATGCATGATATGTTTGAAATTTGTTATAAAATAAAACCTTAGACACTGTATATACACTTTCCTGTAATAGTAAACATGCATTCAATTAAATCTCAGAATGTCTGAGTTATCATAGCGGCCTTATCATAACCATGACTCACAAACTGAGCTATAAACACTCAATTTCATGCACATAAACAAACATCGTGACTTCCATAGTCTCAGTTGACCGGTTAATATTCAGAAGTGGTAAAAGGGAACTTGCCAGAGCTTAGGCACCCCAAAAAGGTAGGATAGTTGTGATTTATAGGCCCACTTGTAGGGGGATTGCAAAGCCATTAGTCTTCATGAGTTTTAAATTTTGACTTATCCACATGTCAGTAAGATGTCTCCAGATTCAACTTTTCCCTGAGGTGCAAGCATCCACAGCCAGAAACGAGCAGTCAAGGCAGTGCTGAGTCATGTGAAAATAAAGTTATTTCCAGAAATCCCATGTGCCTATCTGCTTTGAGTCATCTAGCATCCCACAGCCTTGGACAAGCCGTTGCCATTTCTCATGAATGTTCCTCTTCCTCCAGTTAGGAGTAGTCATATTAGTAAATACGTTGATTTAAGTATTTAAGAGCTGATTACCAGGGCTCCCTGACAGTGTGCCTCTTCAGAGCTGCTGTGTTGCAGAGATTCCAGCTGTCCACCGCACAGAGAGCCCTGCGCTGGACTCCCGCTGTGGGGCTGTGTGAGCCTGGAGGATCCCCAGTGTCCTCCACTATAAGCTGGGGTGGGTCAGTGATGGCAGGGACAGCTCTGGGCAGCTCACACATGTGGATGTCTGCGTTCCTCGTAGAGAGATGACCGATGCCCGCTGGGGGGGCCAGCACACGGTGGGTGCCGAGTCCATGGGATTCTCTCCACATCCTGTCGCAAATGGCTTTGCTTTGCCGCCTTAAGTTTCTCACACTGAGGTAGCTTCTGGCGTTGGTTGGATGTGCTTTGAGAAGTAACTGTCACCCAGGATGTGAGTCCCCAAGAATTAGGAGACACAGTGACAACACCAGAGAGTGACCATACTTCTTTGAACTCTGGGAACGTCACTGTCCAAATCCTACCACTGTGCAATTAATTTTCAGGGATCTGTCGCCCCCCTGCCTCCGCATTAACACTAAGCAAGGTGTATCGAGCCGTGGTGTTTGTGTGATCCAGACACTGGGGTGTCCTCTAGCACTTTTCCGCCTGTGTTGGGGTGTCATTGGCCTAAGATTGCGTAGCTTCATGATGGCTGGATATAAACATTACAAGATGATCACCACGTCCAAAAAAATAAGCGATCATTGCTGATAGACTGTGTCTTTCTTGTCATGATGAGAATACTTGCAAGCCACTCACGGGATAAACTACGAGCACGTGTCAGTTATTCTGTGATCATTTCCTCAGGATTTAGTCCCCTCAGAATGGCAAGTGTGCGCCTTCCATCAGCACTGCCTGTTCCTTGGTCTTTAGTAACTGCCTTTCTGACCTCTGTTTGGATGAATTTATTTTTGTTTGTTGAGAGTTCCATACATGAACACTGTGTTTACATCACTTCTTCCCCGCTGCTCCCTCCAAGTTCTTCCACATCTCTCCCACTCCTCAAATTCGTGGTCTCTTATCTTTAATATTTTGTTACATATACATGAATTGCCTTTCCTATTCCTTCTCAAATTCATGGTCTTTTCTATTTAATTATTTTGTTATTACACCCTCCCCAGTCCACTGGGAAAAGTCAGGACAAGAACTCAGACAGAGCAGAAGCCTGGAGTCGGGAATTGGAGCAGAAGCCGTGCAGGAACACTGCTCAGTTGCTTGCTCCTCATGACTTGCTCTGCCTGAATTCTTGCACCCCAGAACCACCTATCCAGGGATGGCCTGGCTATATTGATCATCAACCAATAAGGTGCACGCCAGGCTGTCTACCGGCCAATCTCAGAGGCCGGGACCCAGCGGGACCCTCACCCAGTCACCCTAGCACAGACATTTTGACGTGGCAAGTCTTCCAAACCAGAGCACAGTATGTCTTCCCATTTTCTCGTGTGTTCCCCGGTTTCCTTAACACAGTATTGCCTTTGGCAAGCAGATCTTCCTCTTCCTTGGTTTTTCAGCTAGTCCACCAACAGTGTAGAAAATGCTGCTGGTTTCTGTATATTGTTTTTGATGCCCCACACTGCAGCAAAACTTTGGTCTTGGTGACTTTGATGGAACATGGGGTGTCCTACGTACAAGGCCACATCTACAAACAGGTGATTTCTGCTTCTCCTTTCCTGATTTCTATGCCTTTTGTCAAATTGCTCTGGGTAGGATTTCCAGTCGGATTGCAAAGGAAAGTGATTCAGTTTCCACCCAGGAAGATGATGTTAGCTTTAGAGCTGTCACTTGGGGGCTTCATCTGTGGAGGTGCCTTCAGTATGCACCTAACTTATCGTGGAGGAACGGTGGATTTTGCAAATGCATCTTCTACAAATCTGGATATGGCCATATGACTTCATTCCTTCATTTAAAAAATTTGCTTTATTGATTTGCATGCAGGAAACAATTCCCCACTGATTCTCTTTTGAATACTTAATTTGGTCTCTTGGTATTTTGTCTATTGTTCTTGCACCTGGTTCTTTGGTGATACAGCTGGTATTTTCTCCCGGGGCTTCTGCGTGGCTTTGGGATCAATGCAGGGCTGATTTGGGAATGCTAGTCTAAGTATTCCTTCCTCCTCAGTTACTTGAGCTTGAGAGATGGGATTGATTATGGATTGCTAGATCAATTCACTTGCATGTGGGCCGGACTTTTGATGACAGCATTTTGCAAATAGCTGATTCTTTTATCCATCTGACGGGAGCTGTTTCCAGATGCTCTCCATGGGAGACACTTAGGAAGTGAGCCATTGAGGGGGCAGTGTCGGGAGTCCCAGGCAAGGTATCTTGGGAAATGTTCTTGATGGAGTCTGTGGGACGTCACCTGGCAGCTTATCCTCCCCGCTCCCGACCTCCTAATCACTCAGGGTGGTGATCGCCCTTGTAGACAGAAGGAACTGAATCTGATGGGCAGCGTTCCTTAGGGCTGGAGGACGTGAGCACTCATTCTGTGTGCTGAGACTTTTCCTTCTGGGAGAAATGATGGCCTTAGGGGCCTTTCTTGAGCTTTGAGTTTGTTTCGGTGGGGAAGGTGAATGATAAGAGTGAAGCTGTCAATAATTTTAATGTCTTTATTCTAAGATTCCCTTCCTGGCTCCCGGAGTCCCACAAGGTTCTCTTGGGTGTTGATCTACGCTGCTTGGCACAGAGGAGGAGGCTCTTGGTCATGCTGCCCCCGTCAGTGTCTCAGGTCACTCTGAAGGGGTTGGAGGGTAGGCAGGAGGCGGTCGGGTAGGCTGCCTGCGAAGTCAGTTCACAGCATGAATCCAAACATCTCTCAACATTTGCCAGACTTCCCTAAACCTTTGATTTCTTGACTTTTGTTGGTGGTGAGTGTTAAGTTTGGGTCTTAAGTGTCTCCCACAAGCTTGTGTGCTCAGAGTTGGTCCTCAGTACATCAGTTTTTGGAGATGGTGTCTTTGGGGGTGGTGGCACTAAGAGGGGTTGTTTCTTGGCATGCATGAGGTAATAGCGTTGCTCCACCACAGACTGGTCCAAAGTAGCCACCAACCCAACGGAGAGCTCTGAGAGGAAGAGCTGAGTGTCTACTGACATAAATATCTATGTCTACCTCAAATATTTTATCCCATGGTGGAATTCTGACGGGAAACTGGTGACAGGATGGTTGCTTGCATCTGGAAACAACTCCTGTCAGATGGATAAAAGAATCGGCTATTTGCAAAATGCTGTCATCAAAAGTCCGGCCCACATGCAAGTGAATTGATCTAGCTCTTGGAACTGTTTGTGGGGGGAGTTTGGGCAAGAACAAGGACAGGGAAAGCTTAGACGCTGAAACAGAGCTCTGTGGGCAGCCAGCGGGGCCTGAGCCCCGCCCAGATGCTGCCAGGACTGACATCCCAGAGGGGAATCAGGACTCTCCTGGGGATTCCCCTCTCCATTGCTTACAGGATGAAGCCGTGTCCACCCATGGCCTGGACGTGAGGCAGTTGATTGGGAGTTTCAAGGTTCCACATTCTTCAGGCAGTGGTATGGCTGTTTCTGGCTGCATTAGGTGAGAACTGTGAGCGGAAAAGTTGTGGCAAGATTTGACAAACGCTCCTTGGCCAGCAAAGGAAGTGCTTGAAAGCTGTGGTGAGATTAGGTTGTTGAGAGGAATCTGCCTGCCTCAGGACACTATGTATCAGGATCAAAAGTATCAAAGTTTGGAATTTTTTTTCCCCTCAACTACCCTGGCTCCCAGAGGCCATCCAAGTGAGGGCTGGGGCCCTCCTGCTGTTCCCACAGCATCTGTGTGATGCTGTTTTCCCAAGCATGCAGAATATAAGAGCTACATAGTAATGGAGGCTTCTTCCTAGACTTCTGAGGTGCTGAGCAGCTCTGGTGCTGGTTGTAACTGGACGCGGGCATGCAGCCCACGAGAGGGGGCATTTGAGCTAAAGACGCAATTGGAGACCCTAAGCAGTTGCAGCTGTCAAGATCGTGGGACACCTGCTGAAGGAAGCCACAGGTGGTGAGTGGGGTCAGTCCTGGAGAGAGCCTAGACTGGCTACAGACAGCGGAGGTAGAATGGGGATTCGCAGACCCAGGAGCTCACGTTGGTGCTACCTTCCTTGCTGATGCGAGCTCGGAGACTCTGGGCAGTGCTGGGCTGGGACTGCCTCTGTCTGCACTGACTCTTGACGCGAGCTCGGGGGACTCAGTGCTGTGCCGGCCTGGGAACTGCCTTAGTTTGAATTTCCTTCTATTGCTTTGCTTCTTTCTTTCAGAGTGAGAATACTTGCCCCATGCTGATGTGTCTAGGAGCTATGTGAGCTGTTGGTCTGATTTTTGAAGATGCTCAGAGCTGAGAGTTTGCTTCAGATCTGAGAGGAAACATAGGACTTGGGTGTTTGACCTGTTTTGGAAGCACTGAGACTTCGGAGTTCCTTAGAGAGAAACTAGATGCAGTTTGTACTGTGGGATGCACTTGAACCTGCGGTTTGGATCCCGATTGTGTTCTAGGTCTCAGGTTGAAGGCCTGGTCTCCAGGGAAGCATTCAGAAGAGGGTCTTTGGGAGGGGACTGGATCTCACAGCATGGCTGGTTGATCAATTTATAAACTGCGGATTAACAGGAGGGGCTGCTGTGGAAGTGAATGCTCTCTGCTTTCCCGCAGCAGCTTCTGTCCGCACGCCGTGTGCTCTCTCCTTGCCCCAGCTTCAAAGCATCTGGACCGAGGCTCCGTGGGCTGAAGCACCTGCTCAGCAGCCAGCTCAAGCCCTCTCTTTTGAAGGTGTTTCCCTCAGGTGTGTTATCACATGAAGAGCAATGCACAGGCCTCACCGATCCTCACGCTAGGAGGAAGATGGCCGTTCCCTCTAATTTTACCATAAATAGACTTACCTCAATTATCACATGCAATGTCTAGAGGACTGAAGAAAAATGTAAGATTCTCAATGTCTTCTAAACAGACTTATGTATTCATAAACAAACCAGTGTCTAATATACTTGCCACTTTCTGTTGGAAATGAACTTCAGGATCTTAGAGGAAGCTAAGCACCATCATGAGTCTCTGAATTGATTATACGCATGTCTGCGCTACGTGTCAAGTAAAATTCTGATTACCTTTGTTACGTCTGGCAGAGGCGATACCTTGTGTGAAAGAGAAAACAGACTGTTACCAATGTCTCACCAAGAGATAAATTTACCTCCAGCCCCCATCACGACTAAGGGGTTAGCCCTTTCCCAGACTGTCCCGCTCTTTTGTCTTTAATTTCAGAAAATAAAGAGGGTTCAGAAGCTCCCCACTCTCCTCTCTTGCGTGTTGTGGACCAGAAGGACAGAGAGGAGGCGATGGTGAAGGTAGGTGGAGGGTATTCACAGCAAACTGTGTGATCCAACATTCCTCAACTCTTGGGGATGTGTGTGTGTGTGTGTGTGTGAGAGAGAGAGAGAGAGAGACAGAGAGAGTGAGAGAGAGAGAGAGAGAGAGAGAGAGAGAGAGAGAGAGAGAGACAGAGAGAGAGACAGAGACAGAGACAGAGAGAGAGACAGAGACAGAGACAGAGACAGAGAGATTGCTTCTATATCCCAAAGCTTCATGGTTGGTTGGTGGGTCCAGTTGGCTTCAAACAAGAATGAGGGGCAGTGCGCAGCTCCGAATGAGATCTGGATGTGACTCCGGAGAGTCAGTTGAGGGCACACCCATAGGCAGCCATTGGGAGAACAGTTCTAATGCCAAGATGACAGAGAGAAGGACATCGAGGCATACTGAAACCAGAGGCTCGTGTGAGTCCCTGCAGAAAACCTCAGTGCCTCGGAGTCTCCTCCTAGCCATCGTGTTTCTGGAGATGTTTTATTTCAAATTACCTTTGTAATTCACTCCAGCCTATATAGCTAAATTTGGTGGATAATCTAACTATAAAAATGCTAAATATTGAAAGCTAGCACTCAATAACCCTTTTTTCTCTAAGTCAAGTGGGTGTACTTAGTTTAGAATCTGAGCATTGGAGTCATGAGCCTCAACTCAGAACCCAGCTTCTCCTTTAGTAGTGAGGCATGGATGGGTATCAGCTGTTCAGATTATTAACTTCATTTTTAAAAATAGGGTTCGTAAATTTTGTGTGTCTCATTTTATTGTATAGTTTTCAAAGTATCTCTTCAATATGCCATTTGACCTTCACGACAATCTTTAAACTATGTGTTTTGTCCACGTAAAATGTATTTTATGTGTGTGGTCTTTGTGTTTTGCCTACATGAACGTCCTTGCTCTTAACCACTGAACCTCTCTCCAGCCCCTTTTATCCTATTTTAAACATCTGTGGGACTGTTTTTATAAGGGTTCTTATAGATCCTAGGGATGGGCGTAAACCAGAGGAGAAAGTGAATTATTTCAATGATCTTAAGGAGAGACAGTTGCCCTTTTGGAGAAAACGCCCAGCTGTTTTGCATCTGCACGAGCACTGAGCAAGGCAGCTGGAAGCCACAAGGGCAGTCTACTGCTTATACACATGACGCTGAAAGCGAGAAGCAACACATTCTTCATGAACTATCTGCAGTTCCTAATATTTGTTCCTACCATCTTCATTGTCCAGAAGCCCAGCACCTAGGGAGAAAGGAGAGAGCTCAGTGACTGTGATCTCAGCGCTTTACTTAGACATCTAAGAGTTAACACAAACACAGACTTCCAGGATGGCACTGCAGCACCCAGCTCCCTCTTCCCCTGCAACGTCCTGGGCTCACTCTCAAAGATGTTGCTACCTTTCCCTCCTCATCAAAGCAACCTTAGCCCCATCCACTCTCACCATTCCTGGCTGTTAGAGCCTTCTGTCCAGTTATGGAGGCCTCTTCACAGCGAGACTTAGGTCTCCCACTGAGCAATCAGTTTAATGGCTGAGGGGTCTGTTGATCCCAAGGCTTAGGGTTTCTGCTGCCCTGAGAGGAGCCTCCCAACCATGCATGCGCATGCACTACTGATCCATTCTAGGAGATCTCTGCCAAGATTCCCTTAGAAATGCAGAGGTGTAGCTCATGGGATCATATATTCTGTGTTCTGCAAGCACACAGGTGAGCCAGACACACACGGGGAATCCACGTGCAAAGCACTTCATCGCTCGCGGCGTCAGATACTCACATTGTTCTGAGTTGACTCTGGAGATTTGTGTCACTGTGGAAGGGGTAGGCAAATGTTTCCATTAGCTATTGGCAGAGGCGTTCTTCCCAGCCCAACCTTCTGTGCTTTAAGCCTTGACCCCCCTAGTGGTCCTCCTAATGGGATGCCAAGTCCTCCTTTCCAGTGTCCCCATCCAGCCCTGTCATGCTAGCTTGCTTTCTCTCTGAGGGTTCACAGGTACTAAGGAGAGGAAGTCTGGGGCATGCAGGTGACAGAAGGAAGCAGGACAGGTATGGAGGAGGATTCTGTGGAGAGGGACCTTAATTCTGGGGCCCTTCCTCTTCTCCTTCTCCCCCGTCCTCTAAGTAATAAATATCCAATTCTGTTCTGTATGATGTGTCTGTCCCTATCTCCTGCCCGCCCGCCATGTGACTAGCCACCGCTCGGGGACTGGCAGCCATCTCTGCCTGGTACTGGCTGCTTTCAGGGCCTGCTGCCTGCCGCCACATGGCCTGCTACCACCATTTGGGGACCTACAGCATTTCTGCTGCCTACTGCTGCCGGGGATCTTGCAGCATTTTAAAAAAAATTATAACAGGTACCACCGAGTGTTTGTATTACTGTCTCCCATGCTGTCACGTGGTTTTTTTTCTGCACACCGTCAGATGTGGCATCTGCCAGCATCTTGTTTTCCCACATTTTCAGACTTGCATGCTTTCCTTTGGAACTGAGATAGACTTGGTTTTAAAGTATTCTTATTCCTCTCACCAACTCTTCTGTTTCTGTTGACTGTGCCGATGGTGTAAACTCTGGAATTTTACTCTGTGAGCAGAGTCACAGGCAGGGTCAGACCTCTGACGCCTGTGTGGGGCACGCTCTGAGCACACCAGAAAAGTCTGTCGCTGGGGGGCTGCCTCTCAGCTTCCCTCCCTCTGGGACTTTGCGGGGAGTCGTCATGGTTACTCACCATTTTTTCTACAGCGTGTCCATCTTACTATCAGAATAACCAGGAAAAGGAGGCCCAGCAGAGTCAAGATGGCAACCAAAATTACTTCTGAAACAAAAAGAGACCTATCGGCTTTGGGCCATGTCATCGCCTGAGGCCACTGCTGCCCTCACACTATTCTGTCCCCTCCTCCCTTTTCCCTCTGGGGTCTCATGGAGCCCAAACTGGCCTTGAACTCACCATGTAATGGAGGCTGGCTTTGGTTCCTGTCTTCCTCGCCAGGGATTACAAGCCTTATGGGCAAGCCCAGCTTCTGGAGTTCCCTTCCTCATGCTTCTGTCATTCTGGCCCCAGCCCAGTTTTTAGCTCTTATACTTGTTCTCTTGGTTTTGTAACAGTCCTGGCTCTATAGCCCTTGCTTTAAAGTGGGCAATCAGAGGGATCCCCTCCTCCACGGAGGTTGTCAGTGGAGCCCCCTCAGTGGAACAGGAGGAGGTTGGGAGAGATCAGTGGTCTGGCAAAGCAGTCCTCTGAGGGGTGAGGGAAAAATTAGAACTTCTTTTTTGGTGTGTGTTTATAATTTAACCTTTTATGTATACATTTTCCATTTTGTTTAAAACATAGATATTAGTATATTTGTACATTTGTAACTTTTACAAATACACATATAAGAATGTCATACTCAAGGTTTTTTTTGGCATGGATGAGCAACCTTTTGGTTTTGGAGGCCCTGGAAAGGTGCCCTCTGAAGGCAGTGTTATTGATGTCTGCCGGATGAGAGGATGGACGTTTCCTGTCAGTGACCTTGGAGTCGTTGCTCACTGAGCCAACTGATGAGATACACACTTTTGAACTTTGTCACCGGGACTGGAGGGTGATGCCCGCTAGGACTGTCTGTGTATCTATATGGTTGGTTTGTATTTGATATTTAAGATAGAGCAGAAAAGACAGTGAATGGGGGAATAAGTCCATAGCAACCAGAAGTCTGTGTGACCACGGAAGCCTGAAGATTATCAAGCTCTGAATGCCCAAGGTGTAGTAGAAGGGGAATGGGCTGTGTCCCACCGTCTGGCTAGCTTAGCCCCAAAATAATTACACAGAAGCTGTATTCATTGAAACACTGCCTGGCCCATTATCTCTAGCCTCTTCTTGGCTAACTCTCACATCTTAATTAACCCATTTCTAATAAATCTGTGAACCACCACGTGACTGTGGCTTACTGGCAAGATTCTAACCTACGTCCATCTTGGTTCGGAGAATCATGGTGTCTCTCCCTGCCTGCCTTCTTCCTCCCAGAATTCTGTTCTGTCTATTCCGCCCACCTAAGGGCTGCCCTATCAAAAGGCCAAGGCAGCTTCTTTATTCAACCAATGAAATCAACACAAAGATAGAAGGACCTCCTACACCAAAAGGAAATAGATCATCCCACAGTCAAGGCTAGTTCCAAGAGAACTAGTGGAAATCTCCTTTGTGCTATAACCTCAACCCCGCTGGCAGGTCGGTCTGGTCTGCTGAGTCTTTTTAGATGTTTGTGAGAAAATCTGCTGCAGAACCCTTAGCATCTAGATATTTGCTCTGAATATATTTCCTGAAGTCAGCCACCACAAGAGTGTCAGATTCTGGTAAGAAGGAGATTAGCTCGGATGGTGGCTCAGAGGACGTCCCAGAAAGCAGCTGTCCCTTGCCTGGTGTTTGAAATGTTCTTAGTGTGGACTTTTAGACGTGGTCATCCTGTGCGTGGGGAAGGGATGAAGTTGGATGTGGTCATCCCGTGCGTGGGGAAGGGATGAAGTTGGATGTGGTCATCCCGTGCGTGGGGAAGGGATGAAGTACCTAATTTTTGTTGCTGAGGCAGTGAGCAGTAGGAAGGATGGGCGGGGAGGCTGTGGTATGTTCTAGCACTGTGGGCAGTGGTTACTCTGTCTGAGAGTTTAAACTTTAAAAAGCCAGAAATGATTGCTCTAGAGATGCGATGACCATGGACAACTTTCCCTCAGGAATCAGTCAGAACAAAAGAACGGGTATTTGGGCTGAAAGACACCAGGTAAGAAAGCAAGCCAGTTCCATTAATGCCCCCAGGACAAGACTTGAGAGAGCAGGTATCGAGGAAATGCCAGAGAGGAAGCTGGCTCTTACCCAAGCCTGCCATCTTCCGGTTAGTGTCCTCAGTGGGTTCCACGGCATCTGGATTTGTTTGTCAGAGAGAGATCAAGATAAATAAGTCCTTAAACTCACAGCCCTGAGCTGTGAGGCCTGAGTGCTAGGGAGACCCTTGTAGACAAGAGTGCAGAGGGCCTCCCAGGAACTGTGTGGCTTAGGTTCATCAGACCTAAGCAGGATATGGTCTGTGAAGGTTCCGGAACTGGTGTCATAATGAAGTCTCAGAACTTCTAAGAGGCAAGAGAAGTCCCTGGAGTTAAAGAGGTAAGGACTTCTGAGAGACCAGATTTAAGGACACTCACACATGAGGCCATGCTATTGGTTTTTACAATAATTTTTGATAATCCGGGCACTTTGGCTCAGGACTCTGTGTCTGTTTCATGTTGAGCACCTTCAGCAGGGTAACTTTAGAAATGTTTCTTTGTTAAGAAGGTGAAAAAAAAAATCTTAAAAGTAAGAGCCTTCAAATGAAGATGAACAAGGGAAGACGTTGAGCCACCATCTGGGGTTTCACACTCCCATGTGGTAACAAAGTACAAAGTACTAGTCTCAGGGCTGTTCAGTAGGCAGCTGAAAGCACCCAAGCAGCCCCCAGTAACCGCCACCGCCCCAGCCCCAAGTACACTTCATATCTCCCCAGTAACACATTACCCCCCGCGCCCCCCAGCACTCTTTCAAGATGGCAGACGGATCACATGTGTTTTTTAATATTTATTTATTATGTATTTATTATGTACTTATTATGTATTTAATACTTATTATGTATTTATTATGTCTGTGTCTGCAGGCCAGAAGAGGGCACCAGATCTCATTACAGATGGTTGTGAGCCACCATGTGGTTGCTGGGAATTGAACTCAGGACCTTTGGAAGAGCAGGCGATGCTCTTAACCTCTGAGCCATCTCGCCAGCCATGTTTTCCTGCAGTGCTGAAGGCGGTGTTTCCTAGGGCAAGCAGCCAGCTCTAGAAGAGGAGTGCTGCCCTCTAGCCACAGAGGCCCCACCTTTGGGACTTTGTTTTGCTTCAACCCTTATGGTTATATAATCATTACTCAATTTTTATGGTCTAAGTTGGTAAGAAAGTAATTTAGAAAGTTTCCTATTTATAAATTTAAATCACTAGAATTTCAATAATAATTTAAAAATTTCCGACTCTCTATCCCCTCAACTATATAACCTTGATTGTGGTAATAACACAGTATAAAAGAAATAGGATTTGTTTGCATAAGATTTTACAAGATAGATTGCTACCTCAGCTTGGTGTCCAAGTTTCAATGCAAGTTTTCCTTGTCTGTTTTTAAAATCTTTTATCAGTGAGATTAAGAGCTTACAGAAGGGACCCTGTGCTGGGCCGACAGGGAGACTTGCACAGTGAGGGTCTCTGTTGCTACTGGGGGTAGATAACAAGGTGAGGATATCCCGGGCCAGTGATCAGCGAGGTGGTGGGGTCCCCGGGGCCGGTGCCCTCCCAGGAGTCCCACACTGGGAACACCACACAGACTCCATCAGTGGCCGGGCACTCCAGGGGCTCTCGCTGAGGAGGGCAGCTGCACAGAAGCAGTGGCTCACTGCTTTGGACAGGAAAGGCCTCACGGGTCTCAGGGCCATAGCCTGCTACCTCAGCACCTCCCTCTTGCCTCCTTGGAGCTGCCCTGGCTGAAGTTGTCATGGCCTGAGCAAACCTCGAACCGTTCATGAGTTTGCATCCGCAGAAAGCTCGGGATAGACTTGCCTCACAGTGAGGCCTGCCAAACATTTAATGACCAACTAAAGGTCTTCCTGCTTAAGATTCTGCAAAGCTGCAGAGAAGATGCATCCAAGCTCTCTCTAGCTGAGCACTGTTATCCTGAGACCGTAATCAAACAAGGACATGGTGAGCCAATGACACACAAGACACAGGGGTGCAAAAGTCCTCAACTCAACACCAGCAAACCTAATCAACAAGACACAGGGGAGACTCACATACTGTGACTGGCGAGGGCTGTCCCAGGGATGCAAGACACACCAGAAAAGGTGGTAGAAAGTTCAAGAAAAATAAAACCTTAGTATTAGTGGACAAAATGTTTTCAAATTTGAACATTCTTCCACGACTGAAGTTCCTAATAAATTAAATATGGAAAAAAGACACTTGAGTGTAACAGAGAACACACATGACATTTCTACACCAGTCATGACATTCAGTGGAAAGACCAGTGAAGACCTGAGCCTGTAAGAAGTGAAAAGCCTGCGGTGTGGTCACGGCAGTCATCTTTGGGACCTCAGAAGCAGCAATGTCACACGCACATATGTTTCCTACTAAACTACCATGTCTTAGAGGCACTCGGTCACAAACTGGCTATTTCCGTACCATTGTTTAAAATCTCTTGCCTCTAAGCTGGGTGTGGTGGTGTATGCAAGACTTCAGTCAGAGGAATCGCAAGTTTGGAGCGTTCCCGGGATACATATGGAGCTTGAGGCCTTGTTCCTCGTCGTCTATGGTTCCCAGGTGATGTCTAGCTGAGGTCTCTATAGTGCCCTCCACCCCTGCAACAAACTTCTTCGGGTCTGCAGGCTGGGTGGTGCACCCCATGGAGTCTGGTTGGGAACCGCCATGGCTGACAGCCCCTGCTCTCAGGGCATCTGCGGAATTAGCTGCACACGGGTGCTTCCACAGTTAACAGCTGTGCACCCGGGACTGGCGGTTAGACCACACCTGGACCTCCTTGAGCTGTGGATTGGGAGGGCAGGGGGCCCTGTGCAGGGGGAGAGCGAAGAAGCTTCGAGCGTGTTGCTTCCTCTTTGGTCAGGGTTTCTAAGTAAAACAGTTCAGGGACGTAATCCTCCCATGTTCTTCCTTTAGAGTTTAGACACATGCACATGTAAATACATATGAATATCCATGCATGCACACAACTGAAATGGATGCATACAAACCGAAAATGCACCAGAATTAGTCTATATCCATGTGATTTTCGTTTCTCAGGAGATGAAACTTTCAGCCCTTTTCTTTATCTGCTCGTCCTGACAGGCATCCTGGCGGACTGCACAGTTAGTCGTGGAGGATTGTGCTGCAGTAAACACGGAAGCAGGGACAAGCCCCGGGTTCCATGCCCAGTACAGGAAGACACAATCACAATGTACAGTGCCCACCAGTAAACAGCAGCACATGGCACCTGCGAGAGTCACACGCAGCATGCAGATGTGTTGGGCTTTGCCCCACACGTGCCCTCACATGTGCAGCCCCGCCAATGCTGCCTGATGCACCTCAGCTCGGACCTGAAGCTGTCTCTGCTGTGATCGCCAGACTTCAAGCTGAAGACTTAGGGTTTCGTAGCGCAGGTCTGCAGCAGGTCAGGGCCAAGCCAGCATCCTTGGGTCATGCTGCGCTGGGCAAACACGTGTCTCACGAGCATGCACGGTGGCTTTCGCTTTTAGTCATTTATTTGAGAGGCATGTTATTTTGTCTTAAATTGTGTGCGTGTGCGTGTGCGTGTGCGTGTGTGTGTGTGTGTGTGTGCTGTGGGTGTGTGTGTGTGAGACAGGTACCCATGGAGGCCGGAGGAAGGGATCTGCTTGGAGCTGGTGTGACAGATGCTGTGAGCTACCCAATGGAGTGCTTGAAGCCAAAGTCAGGTCCTCTGCAAGAGCAGCAAGTGCTCTTAGCCATCTCCCCACCCTGCATTCATCTTAATAAATGACAAAGTTATGTGTATTTCAAATAATTGCTTGACATGGAGGTTCTTTATGGGCATTTGATTTACTCGCCTAGCACGTGCTCCTGTCTTCCTGGGTCAGGCAATGGTTAAAGTCTACGGGACAATGTTGGTACTTGCTGCAGGCTGACACACTTGAGAACGTCCCACACAATGTTGGTACTTGCTGCAGGCTGACACACTTGAGGACGTCCCACACAATGTTGGTACTTGCTGCAGGCTGACATATTTAAGGACGTCCCACACATCCAGCTCTCTGCTCTCCACGGTGAATGTTCCACTGAGCTCCTTCCTTCTGGGTGAGCATCTCAGTTTTCTGGATTGAAACCCGATGGTGACAAGTGAAGCTTTCAAACAATGCTCTCCTCTCTCTGAAGAGATGGGGCGAGCGTCCGGGTGGCAGCTCTGACCCCCCCATTTCTATGAGAAGGCAGCAGTTAGCCCAACTTTAGCTAACCTGCCCTTCCCTCCACTGCGTTCCCCCAGGAAGTGTGTGCTTCGTCATTGGCCTCTGCCAAGCTTCAGGTTTTACTAAAAGGAAAATAGATGGGTTGCCCACCAGGGGGCACTCACCTTCCATCCGACAGTGTGCGGGGTGGGGCGTGCCTGTAGCTGACTTCTTGTAGCCACTCTGCCGCTAATGGGCCCAAAATGGCCTTTGGGTTTAACGACGGTTTCTTTTCTCGGTTGTCAGAGTGTGGTGACTCAGTTACTTCTGGTGTCTGAGGACGCTCTAGAGCACAGCTCCTCGATGTTGGGGTGTACTGGGTGTACTGGTGTAAGTTTGCCATAGCAACCGGTGCAGCTCACCCACCCTACACACTCTGAAGACTGATGGTTAGACGTTTAAGTTGATTTTACTTATATAAAATGTTACCGTGAACAAATGCTCCTTGGTTTATGCTGCTAGTTAGAAACTTTCATCGGCTGTGATGGGTTATTAATGAAATGCATATGAAAGACGATGATTTATTTTTAGTAAAATAAGCAGCATTCTAGCCACAGGCTTTACAGGGTGGATTAAAAAGAGATTGATTGAGCAGGTTTATTTCTATTATGTTGGTGTGTGTGTGCACGCGTGTGTATGTGAAGGTATGCATGTGTACATGCATGCACACATCACAGCCAGAGGTCGATTAGGATGTCATTCCTCAGAAGCCATGCACCTTGTTTGAGACAGGCTTTCTTACTGGGACCTGGGCTTGCTGAGAGGAGGGGCTACCTGGTCAACAGGATCCACCTGCCTCAGGCTCCCCAGTGCTGGGATTATAGTCATGTGCCATGCGTCTAGCTTTTTACATAGGTGCTGGGATGGAGCTGAGCTGTCAAGCTTGTGTGGTGAGCACTTTCCTGGCAGCGCCATCTCCTCGGCCCCAGGCTGATGCTTTCCACACTGTCCACACCACACACAGCTGCAGGGTGGTGAGTCCTAGAACGCTGAAGTGAATCTGAAGAAAATACATCTTCCTACCTGGACCCTTAGATCACAACTCCGTGATCTTAGCTAGTCTAGAGGGTTAGGCGGGAGGACGGCAAGTTCAAGGTTATCTGTGAGACTGAGTTGTCTCGAAGTCGAAGGTGGGCTGCAACTGTAGCTGAGTGGTTGGCGCATGCCCAGCACGCGTGGGGTTGCTGGGTAATTTGCTAGTTTAGTCGCTCAGTGTTAGGTCGGTGCTTTGCCATGGAGATCTAGATGGGGAAAATAAACCTTAAACTCTTCTGTTGTGGGATATTATTTTAACTGGGCAAAGATGTGTTACATTTGTTTAATTATCTAAAAATATGTTGCACTTGTTTTTACCTTGCCTAACTCTTGATTGGTCTAACAAAAAGCTGAATGGCCAATAGCTAGGCAGGAGAGGGATTGGTGGGGTTGGGGGCTGTGGGAATAAATAGGAGGAGAAATCTAGGCTAGAGAAGAGAAGAGAGAAAAGAACAAGGGAGAAAGAGAGGGACATGCCTGGACCCAGAAGTCAGGCAGCTGACAGACAGACAGACAGACACAAAAAACACGAAAGTAGGACATACAAAAAGAAAGAAAGAAAGAAAAAAGGTTAAAAAACCCAAGGCAAAATGTAGATAAAGAGAAACAGATTAAAATAAGAGCTAAGTTAAGGCTGCGCGTTCATAACTAATAGTAAGTTTCCATGTCGTGACATGGGAGCTGGTTGGTGACCCAAAAGAAAGCCTACTAAACTCTTCCCTGTATGATATTAATCTTCACAGCTGTGAGAATCCCAGCTCCCTCCCTGAGCATCCACAGGAATTCTGGTCTGACCTCGGTGTGTTGTGCTAAAGAATATAAAACCAGGTAAGTTGAGTCAATGACATCAGGCTGAGGAACATCACCTCCAGCTGACACCCACAGAGATGAACACATAATCCAGGGCTCTGACCCAAGTCAGAGAACTGCTTCAGTCTGGATCCAGCTCTGCTGCACACCCCACACTCCCCAGACTCTTGCTCTCAGGACTTCAACTGAAACCTGGCAGGACCCCACCCTCATCCCCCAGGATGCCCAGCTGTTATGGAACTGTCTTTTTGTGCACGGTGAACATGTGTTGCTCTCATTGGCGTAATAAAGAGCTAGTGGCCAACAGCTAGGCAGGAAGAGGTTGGGTGGGACTTGTGGGCAGGGAAAGAGAGAGCGTGGGGATGAAGAAGGGCGGAGTCACCAGGAGACGCAGAGAGAAGCAAGATGGACTTGCCATGCTGAAAAAAGGTACTGCAACACTTGGTAGTTCACAGATAAGAAATATGGCTTAATTTAAGATGTAAGAGCTAGTTAGTAGCAAGCCTAAGCTATCGGCTGAGCATTTAGAATTTATTATAAGTCTCCGCTTTGGTTATTGGGGAACTGGTGACCCCAACAAAAAACTCCACATACACCCAGCTTCTGCTTTGAGTGTCTCCCTTGAGGACTGGACTGTGAATAACCATGGGGACCCGCATCTGCGCTTCTGGAGGCCCCACTGAAATCAGCAACAGTTCAGGAGCTGAGCTGGAGAAGCCCCTCATGTCAGGACTACACCGTGACTCACCTTCAGTTTCCATTAGCTTCTCAGAGATTCCCCTAACTGAAGAAGTGCAGACTCCACTGTCCAATCAGGAGCCTGAGCTCTGCCACATCATCGGTTACCAGGGGAGACTGGAAACTGCTCCTGGAGACGACCACAGCACCACAGCCTTCTCCAGCTCTAGGAAATGTGAGAGACAGTGGTGACATCATCTGACATGGACATCATCAAGCTGCGTGCAGTGAGCACCAGGTTAAAGGTGACTGACTCGCAGCCGTCGTCCTTCATCTCCTTGGCTCTCACAAGCTTCAAACACACCCTGGTCCCAGCAGCCCTGTGTAGGGGAGGCTGACTGCTCGTCCAGTGCTCAGACTGGCGAATGAGTGACACCATCGCAGAGCCGGCTCAGCACTGTGGCTGGATGGAAGCATTTCAGCTGCGACTGGATCAAGCATTAAAAACACCAAATTAAAAAAGAAATTGCTGGTTTCATAGAGGGCCCTCATAGTGAATTTCTAACTAGTAACTGATGATGCTGTTCACATCTGATGCTGATTGGCTCCTCAGCATCGACCTTACTCAGCACAGCACCAAAGCAGTGAATCCCCTGGGTCTTCTGACCTGGGTGTGGATGGAGAGAGGAGACAGTTTTCAGGGTGTGAGACCACCTCTCCTCCAGCATGGTGTGTCTGTGGCTCCCCAGAGGCCCCTGGGTGGCAGCTGTGGTCCTGACACTGATGGTGCTGAGCCCTCCCGTGGCTTTGGTCAGGGACCCCCGACGTAAGTGCACACCTCAGGTGCTGAGCTGCTGGGGGTGGGGGAGGAAGGGGCCGACTTCTCACTGTCCAGGTCAAGCCCCTTGAATCTACTGATATTTTCTGTGACCACCCACAGTCCCCACATGAAATCCAAACTGTTTCCCCAAATGGAAGCCCGGATGCCTGTGCTCTCAGATCTGTGTGAGAGGCCCCACGTATCAGCCACTGCTTTCCAGTTTTTTCCTGGAGCATCTGCAGCCTTGTGTCACAGTCCTCAGGGCCTGGAGAGGACTGATTATCATGATGTTAAATCAACCCCTGCACAGGGCTTGTCCTCATTGTGTTGAGCTATGACAAAGAGGTTTCTCGTTAAAAATAGGACTTCATATGTATGTTTGTATTCTATGTTGTATGTATATTTCTGTTTTGAGTAAAAAGCTGAGCTTCCTGTGTGGAAGCTCAGCTGGGTGGTGGGTTAGTTCGCTTTCTCCTCGGGAGCTAAGGCAGCCTTAGAGCCGTGGGCTCCGTGAGCCGTGGGCTCCGTGTGGGCTCCGTGAGCCGTGGGCTCCGTGTGGGCTCCGTGAGCCGTGGGCTCCGTGTGGGCTCCGTGAGCCGTGGGCTCCGTGAGCCGTGGGCCGTCCTTCTGAGAGCCCAGGGCGGATTGGAGCCCGGTTTGGTTTTGCTTTCACGTTTTGTGGCCTGGAACCGCGAAAGAGGATTGAATCTCATCAGCTTCCCCCTCTGATCAGATTTGACAAGTAAATTTGGCATTACATTGTAAAAAGATCTGGCTTGTGAATTCTCTGGATCTGTCATTCAGATCAGAGACTGTGGGTCAGTGTTGGGATCATGGTTTAAATTTCTGGAACTTCTCCAGCAGTTTCCTATTACTTAGGAAAAGCCCAGAGGCCTGCGTCAACGCCCGGCTTTTAAGTGCTTAGCTCCCCACGATCCCTCCAGCTCCTCTCTCGCCTGCGCCCTCATATTCTGAGATTCATTGTCCTCCGCTTTCTTGACTAAGTTCATGAACTCTCTCAAGTTTTTATGCATGGTTTCACCTCACCTCACGTGTGCACCCGTCCGTAAACACTTGTAGCCACCACCCTTCCCGTCTGAGACCGACGTAACCAACCTTGACGCTAACCGTCGTTCCGTTCCCCAGAGCGCGTCTTCTCTGGTTCCGTCTCCCTGCCGTTTCCGTCTACAGAGCCGCACCCTTCTCTCCTGACTTGTCTCGTTCTGGGATCGCGTCTTGACCGTTTCCCTTTGGTTTCTCACTTCATAATTTTAAGCTGAAGAGTGAGAAGAGGTCGTTGCTTTCTCCTCTTTAGACCCCCAGAGGCAGCACAGGCCTGCCTCATGGCCAGCCCTAAGGAGCCTTTGGCGGAATATTCTAGAAAGGGTGAAGAGGCTTGAGAGTGAAGGTGGGAGGCAGCTGTCAGGCTGAGGCTCAGCCCTGAGCAGTTCCTGTGTGTGGTCTTCATTAGGACATTATGGGCACGGGATCAGAAGGTGTCCCCTGCTCCAGGGCCCCCTCTGGTGCTGATCTTTGAGGAGGTGACCTGACCGCAGCGGTCACTTCCAGTCCCTTCTGGATGGCCATGGCAGGGTTGTGCTGTCTTGTTTTAACCCATCTGGACTGTTCGTTTCTAGACTGTGGGTCAGTAGCAACACTTCCACCCTCTCTGAGCAGCAGAGATGGTTTGTATGTGGGAGACATCCCTGCCATTCCTCCAGGGTTTTTGTTCTATTTTGGGACATTCTCTTTGACGGGTCTGGAGCTAGGCTAGGCTAGTGGCCCGTGAGACTCCGGGATCCCTCTGTCTCCCCTCATAAGGTTAACCCTATGAGATGTGAGCTCTGGGAATCAAAAGGCAAGTGCTTTACCCTTGAACCATCTCGACAGCCTCAGCAGAGGATGTATTCTTGGCCAAGACTGGGAGAAGCAGGAGATGGAATGGCCCATCAACTTCTCCACCCGTTTGGTGTCTGGAGGTCACAGACAAGGACTAAAGAAATGAGGGGAGGCACGGGCTAGTGAAAGGGTGGGGTGTTTGTGCTTTCTCTGGCAGTGGAGGTAGGTTTTCCCAGAACTGGGTCCTTCTCCTTTATGGATTTTGTTAAGATTATAGTGGGATATTATTTATATTTTAATAAATAAACCTTGCCTGAAGACCAGAGGCGAAGTTAAAGCCACTAGAGGTCAGATAATGGTAACACACACCTTTAACCCCAGAATTTGGGAGGCAGAGGCAGATGGATCTGTGAGTTCAAGGCTACCTTGGGCTACACAAGACCAATATAGAAACAAATTCAGGTGGTGGTGGCTCACACCTTTAATCTCAGTCCTAGGAAGTCACATGCCTTTAATGCCAGCACTAGAGGGGATATAAAATGGGAGGAGAGAGAGGCTTAGTCTGCTTAGTCTATAGTTGCCCAGCCTTGGTAGAGGTAAGACCTCTCTAGTGGCTTGGCTGCCTTGCTTTTCTGGTATATGGGTTGAACCCCAATATCTGTCTCTGGGTTTTTATTATTTATGCTACAGAGAGAGAGAGAGAGAGAGAGAGAGAGAGAGAGAGAGAGAGAGAGAGAACACAGTGTAGGCAGAGGTGGTTCAAGGCATTCATGCCCACTTGGTTTGAGTATCTGAAGAGGGACATATGGCTTTGAGGTGTCGGGTCCCTGAGAGAGAGTCACTTGGGCAGGTGACACTTCTGTCTCCACAGCTCGTTTCTTGCAACAAGTTAAAAGCGAATGCCGTTACTCCAATGGGCTGGAGCGGGTGCGGTACTTGCAGCGACACATCTATAACCAGGAGGAACACTTGCGATTTGACAGCGAAGTGGGCAAGTACCAAGCAGTGACTAAGCTGGGACGGATCCAGGCAGAGTACTGGAACAGCCAGAAGGGTTTCCTGGAGCAGAAGCGGGCCAAGGTGCACACGTTCTGCAGATTCAACTACGCCATTGTGGAGATACTAACAGTGCAGCAGAGAGGTGAGGAAACGGGGAGGGAGGGAAAGGCCAGAGAGAGAAGGGGAGGGGGAGAGAGGAGGGGAGGACACAGAGAGAAGAGGGGAGTCTGGGGGAGAGAGGAGGAGAAGACACAGAGAGAAGAGGGGAGTGGGGGGAGAGAGGAGGGGAATACAGAGAGAAATGGGGGGGTCACACACACATGTGAGGAGCACCCAGAGGGAGTGTGTGGCTGTTGATTGACAGGGATGCTTACCTGGACCCGGTCTGACCTGTCACAGGTGGATCCAAGCTGTGACTCCCTGAAGTTTGCATTAAATTCTTTTTTTTTAATATTGATTTATTTATTATGTATACAATATTCTGTCTGTGTGTATGCCTGCTGGCCAGAAGAGGGCACCAGACCTTATTACAGATGATTGTGAGCCACCATGTGGTTGCTGGGAATTGAACTCAGGACCTTTGGTAGAGCAGGCAATGCTCTTAACCTCTGAGCCATCTCTCCAGCCCCCTTGCATTAAATTCTTAAGTTTACAAAAAGGGATAAAAGTTATAGACATATTAGCATTGCCACTGTTTTAAATTAGCACTGAAAATGCACCTGTAGAAAAAGCAGCTAACAGGTGTCTGTAGTCAGCTGGAGTAGACTCATGTCTGCGAGCCACGTGCATTGGCACACCTCAGATCCCTTCCTTTTTTTTTTTCTTTTCATTTTTTTAAAAGATTTATTTATTTATTATGTATACAGTGTTCTGCCTGTGTGCTTACCTGCACCCCAGAAGAGGGCACCAGATCTCATTACAGATGGTTGTGAGCCACCATGTGGTTGCTGGGAATTGAACTCAGGATCTCTGGAAGAACAGTCAGTGCTCTTAACGGCTGAGCCATCTCTCCAGTCTCCTTCAGATCCCTTCCTTAGGCCGTCACCATGCGCAGTGGCACGCCTTAAGTTACTTTCTTAGATCCTCACAACTCACTTTACTTCAAATCTTTTATTTCCATACCATGAGACACAGATGGTTGGTCCCTGAGACCAGTCATCTCAAAGCAAACTCTTTAGAATAAAGAAATAGTAAAACATTGAAGCCCATTCTGTGGTTTATCTTTCAGTGTGAAGTCAGTCAGCAAGGTAAGCCGTTCTGTGTCTGCCTTTCCTGTTGGGAGACCTAATGGCTCTGGAAAAGTGAAGCCTGATTTTACACACGAAATGAACTAATTGGGCAGCAGCAGCCTTGCGGGGAGGGGCTGGGTGCTCACTGCTGCCAAACTGATAAAGCTACAGTTAGTTGTCAACACCGTCAGCTCTCTTTGCTCAGTGGTTAGTGTTACCACAACCCAGGAGGAGTTGCCTATGCCATGGAGTTCTTTGGAGAACTTAGGGTTGCCTCTAGGAGCTGTCGTTTCTATCATGGGAAGCTGTGTGTGTGTGTGTGTGTGTGTTAATTAATTAGTGAATTAATTAATTAAAAAATTCTCATTTTACATACCAGTCCCAATTTCTACTCCCTCCCCTCCTCTAACCCCCTCTCCCTCCCTGCCCCCACTCCAGAGGGTAAGGCTTCCCAGGGGGAGTCAAGCAAGTCTATCCCATTGCTTTGAGGCAGGACCAAGGCCCTCCCCACTATGAGCAAGGTATTCCTCCAGAGAGAATGGGTTCCAAAAAGTTCAATCACAGGATAAATCCTGGCCCCACTGCCAGTGGCCCCACAGACTGCCCCAGCCATACAACTGTCACCCACATTCAGAGGGCCTAATTTGGTCCTATGCAGGTTCCCAGCTGTCAGTCCAGAGTCAGTGAGCTCCCATTAGCTCAGGTAGACTGTTTCAGTGGGTGTCCCCATCATGGTCTTGACCTCTTTGCTCATATTCTCACCCCTCCTCTTCAACTGGATTTTGGGAGCTCAGCCCAGGGCTTGGTTGTGAATCTCTGCATCTGCTTCCATCGATTGCTGGATGAAGGTTCTCACGGGAAGCTAAAAATTAAACATTTAGCATGTCATATTTAGCAGATCTCTGAGAAGTTTGAACACCATATATCAAGTATACCTGATTTTAAACAGACTAATGTTTTTAACTACTTGCTTTAGGATTAACCTTGAAAACATTTACAGGAGGCTGATAAAGCTCGTCCCTGTAAATGGATTGCATTTGCACTTGGCATGACTGACATGGTTCTGAGCTCATTAAAGAATCTGATCATTGGGGCTGGAGAGATGTCTCAGCAGTTAAGAGCACTGACTACTCTTCCAGAGGTACTGAGTTCAATTCCCAGCAACCACATGGTGGCTCACAACCACCTGTAATGAGATCTGGCGCCCTCTTCTGGACTGCAGGGACACATGTAGGCAAAGCACTATATACATAATAAATAAATAAATCTTAAAAAATGGATCTGATCATTTATAAAGTTACTGACCATTAATCCGCGTGTCTTAATTACCTCCAACAGTTGACAACAAGTTAACAGCTTTGCTAAGATTAGGTCTTTATCATTTCAGCCCTGCTAAGTCTGGGCCTTAAAAATTTGTCTTGAAGCTGGGCAGTGGTGGCGCACACTCTTCTTCCCAGTACTCAGGAGGCAAAGGCAGATGAATCTCTGAGTTTGAGGCCAGCCTGGGTTACAGAGTGAATTCCAGGATGGCCAAGGCTACACAGAGAAACTCTGTCTTGAAAAACAAACAAATACCAAAAATTTAATTGAAGATCCTTTATTATCAAAATAAAACTTTAAATTATAATTAGAGAAACCGAGAGCTTTCCAAGACCATAAATACAGCTCTCATAGAGACCGGAAACCTTACTGTCCTGATCCTGTCGTAGTCCACCATGACAGAATGAAAGGAAAAATATCGGCTCTCGATGCCCAAGACCAAGTTCTCAGAGGGACAGAGGACCAGGAACAAGAGACAAACCCAGGAGGTAGAGGACAAGGGAGAAGGAGAAGGGGACAGGGGGAAGGGGGCAGGGCTATTTGTCCCAGATAGGGACAAAGGCCTGCTCTGGGTGGAGAAGAAACAGATGTAGCCCATAGGAAAATGGCAGTTTATCAAGGCAAAAAAGGGAAACTCCATGTTAGAATGAGGTGTTTAATTTTAATTGGGCAGATTCATTAGCTGAGCCAAAGAGGGCCTTTGAGTTCTATACTTTGATACTTTGATAGCTGGACCTTGGTGGTCTCAGGAGGAGGAAGTGGTCACATAAGGAGATGGACCTTGGTGGCTGGCTAGCTCTAGGAAAGTAATCGAATGGTTTTGGCAAGGCAGAGGGAATGGGGTAGAAGAGCAAGGCCTGCCAGAGCCATGTGCGCCACACTTGAGCTGGCCAGAGTTATTTCCCAGAATACCAGTTTCTTGTGTGTCTTAGGCTTTCTGTCACTGTGAAGAGACACCATGACCACGGCAACTCTTTTTTTTTTTTTTTTTTTGCACACTTGGGTTTTTAATTTTTTAGCAGACAACACACACTTCCCTTACCCTTTAAGTTAGTGTGACAATCTTCCATAATAAACTACTTAAAGAGAAGCTTTGGTCAAAAATGGAATGAGATAGCAAAATCAAAACAAAATGAAAAGAAAGAAAAAACAAAAAAGAAACCCCTGCTGTCTTTAAACCCACACTTCACCCACAACATCCATACGAACACACGCTAGTTGCTTGATAGTTTGACAGTGTTTCCATGGGCCGGCGGTCCTCACCAGCGTGCCAACGGCAGAGTGTGCGCATCCCCGTCTGTTCCTCGTGCTGGATGGCAGAGGCTCACACAGATTCACATTATCCGGAGGCCCTGGATGGAAGACTCCAGAGTCTTGA
>NW_026068289.1:215084-283381 GCF_014885135.2 Alexandromys fortis | reverse complement strand
ATGTCTCAGTTTATCCAAACAGCTAAAGGTTGACAAAATTAGCAAAGGCAAACAGGCCAGACATATATCTCCAAGTCAGTTTCTGCTAACCTGAAGAGACCTTAGGAATTTATAAATCTTATCAAACATATTTTGTTTCTTTAAAAAAAATTTTCAGAAGCCTGGTGTTGAACACAATTAGCAAAGACATAATGGTTAGACATGCGTTTCCAAGACAGTCTCTGTTAACCTGAATAGACTTGTATAATCTTAAGAATTTATCATTATATAAGAATACACTCCAGCCAGGTGGTGGTGGCACACGCCTTTAATCCCAGCACTCAGGAGGCAGAGGCAGGCAGATCTCTGTGAGTTCGAGGCCAGCCTGGTCTACAAGAGCTAGTTAGTTCCGGGACAGGCTCCAAAGCTACAGAGAAACCCTGTCTTAAAAAAAAAAATCCACTATAATCCAAAATATTTTAGAGCCCCATTGTTGCCTCCTTGGTGTAAAAGGGAGATACGATAAGCAGAGGATTCGTTCAGTAGACTAAGAAGTTTTATGAATGCCGCCTTAGTTGGTTTATACCACCTGGTCATCTTAATCAAGATGGTGGTGAGGTCCATGGCATGGACTCTTTTTTAGCCTTAGAACAGTTTGCCGCCAGCCACAAGGTTGTTTCCATCCTGATGAGGCCATCAGCCAATATGGAGGCGACTCTCAGGGCTGCTATTTAAAAACATCCACCTTCCTAAACAAGAGTTGAATCCCAGTTACACATAGTGAATTATGATTGCACATGTATATATTTTTAAAAGCATCAACGCTTTGTTACAAGTTTTAAGCCTTTTGTTCCATATTTTGCAGAATTTTAACCACACCCCAAAACTCATAAATCCTAAAGTTTGCACAATAGGTTTTAGAGATTTTTCTTTTGTTTTGAGCAGAAGTTAGTCATGACGATAAAAGATTTTCAGGAGTGGAAAGTAGAACAGTCTTAGGGTTAGACTTTTGGAAGTGAGAGCAGAGAAAGTTCAGACATAAGAGACTCTTTGGGATCATTTGTTGATGCCGTGGCAATTGTTAGGATCTGCGGGAATTTAGAGGTCGAGTGTAGTAGCACCAGCCACTGAGCTACACCGAGTCGACAGTGGGAGGGTTGTGAACTGTCCGCCGGCTCAAGAGGGAGCCAAGGCAGAATTACCCTCAGAAGAGCATCATTAGGGGAGCACCTGTGACCGCGGATGTCAGGAAAAACAGTGGCCATGTGTGATGGGAACCTGAAGGAGAAGCCTCCATGCCCCTAAAGGGAATATCTGACTTTTAGAGATTTCCAGGTAGAAGCAGTTTCCTAGTCTGGGTGACTATGGCTGTGATGGCTTATACACCATCCATGTTCTTCATGGAAGAGGGCAGGACAGGATCTCACACAGGGCAGGAGCCTGGAGGCAGGAGCTGATGCAGAGGCCAGGGAGGGGCTTGCTCCTCATGGCTTGCTCAGCCTGCTTTCTTACAGAACCCAGGACCAGCAGCCCAGAGGTGGTACCACCCACAGTGGGCTGCGTTCCCACACCCCATTGATCACTAATTAAGAAAATGCCCTACAGCCCTATCTTGTGGAGGCATTTTCTCAACCGAGGCCCCCTCCCCTCAGATACCGCTTGTTGAGTTGATGTGGGCTAGCCAGCACAGGTGTGCAGTTCCACAGTGTGTGATACAGCCTGGCTTAGCTTCCATGACTCCTGCAGTGGGTGGTCTAGACAGAACCATAAACAGTGCCATGGAGCTGCAAGGGAGAAGGGCTGGGCTTGCTTCTCCAGTAGGGGCCTGCCGCTCTGGGGCCTGATCTCTGGAGAAACTGGAGTATAAAGTGGAAGTGTGTTAATATTCTGCTGTTCTGAGGACTGCTTTCCAGACCAGGATGGCAGTGCAGAAATTTTTTTTTCCTGGCCTGTTAGCTATGGCCTTCAGTCTACAGGAACCATACAACGGAGGAGAAATATTTTTCTTCCCTGTTATTAACACAATGTATTGTAGAAATTGGAAATATTTTAACTCAATAATGAAAAGTTGTCTGAGGTATAAAATGAAACCTTAGGGTTCCTCAGATCTAATGGCCCTGTGATCAGGATTAATGTCATGGGAAGGTTTGGAGGCCTGTCTGGACTTCAGCCTGGGTTGATGGAGGCAGACAGGTCCCCAACCAGGGAGGACAGCTCTGCCCTGACTTATTCTCACCTCCCCTTCTCCTCTAGCTGAGCCTGTGGTAACTGTGTACCCGGCAAAGATGCAGCCTCTGGAGCACCACAACCTCCTGGTCTGCTCTGTGAGAGGCTTCTACCCTGGCCAGATTGAAGTCAGATGGTTCCGGAATGGCCAGGAGGAGAAGGCTGGGGTCGCGTCCACAGGCCTGATCCGGAATGGAGACTGGACCTTCCAGACCCTGGTGATGCTGGAGACGGTTCCTCAGAGTGGAGAGGTTTACACCTGCCACGTGGAGCATCCCAGCCTGACCAGCCCTGTCACAGTGGAGTGGAGTGAGTGGGAAGCTCCTGACCCTGAGAATCCCCGCCCACCTGGGGGGACGTGGCTTACCCCTGCCTGTCAGTTTTCCTGACCTTGCTTAATCCTCACCCACATGGAAGGGAGCCTGGCTTACTGTTTGTCAACTCTCTCTGTCCACACACTATTTCCACTGGTTCTGCACTGTCCTCCCCTGGCTGCAGCCTCTGCCTCTGGCTGGGTTGTGTTTCTGCTGCTGCTCATGGAGATGATGGACAAGGAGCAGCGCAGGGTCATGGCTGACCTCAGGGACGTCCAGTCTCAGCTCTGCCTTTGCTTAGCTCTGTCACCCTCAGGACTGTGCATCCTCAGAGCTCAGAGGCTTCCTGTCAGCTCAGCTCAGGGTGGTCATATTAAATCTCTTCATGCTGGGAACCTCTTGCTGTTTGACTGCTTCCAAACATCACCAGGAGTGTTCAAGTCTAGATCCCCTAGAACAGGCTTCTTTCTCGGTCTCAAAGCTCTGAATCTCAAGGTCCCAAGTGGATGCAAGATTTGGGATAAAAACCTCTAAACCTGACTTCCCTTCTCAGGGGCTCAGTCCTCATCTGCACAGAACAAGATGCTGAGTGGAGTCGGGTTCTTCGTGCTGGGTCTGTTCTTCCTCGGGCTGGGGCTGTTCATCTACTTCAGGAACCAGAAGGTAAGGAGCCTGGTGGTGGCCAAGACTCCATAGCATTTCAGAGAAGAGACATGACTTTGTTCTTAGAATGTCATTGGTGCTGTGGTCTCAGGTGTCAATGGACCCTGAACCCAACAGTCTGAAGTTACTAGATTGAACCCTAAGGGTTGATGAAAGATGGAGATGGGAAAGTTAAGTTGGTTCTAACTTGAGAACTGGGAACAGAGGAAGAGTGAAGGAAGAGCCACTGGTCTGGTGTGCCTGAGGCTTCCTGAGCCCCTTCTCTCTGTCCACACTCCCCTCGGCCCTGCCCTGTGATGGCAGCTCAACCTATGGGAACAGGTGTCTGGGGACAGGTCTGCCTCCATGCACTTAGTGTCTGTTTTACTCTCTTCTCTAGGACAGTCTGGACTCCAGCCGACAGGTAACAACCTTCAGTCTTCCCTCAGAGACAGATCTGCCTTCCCTACAGTGTGGGGTGGGGTGTGAGGGACACCAGGCAGACACACAGGGGAAGATAGAGACCCTAGGGCCTGACCAGGGAGTTTGCTCTGAGAGCCTTGTTTCTGCACAGGCTTGTTCTCTGTTCAGGACTGTGCTGTGAAGCAGCGCAGACTTGGAACTTGAGACGTTCTCTCTGCTCACCACCACACTGTCAGGGAAGCCTGAGCGGGGAGAGAAGACACTGCAGAGTTCGGTCTGGAAACTCCACTGTCCCCTGTGCTCTGCAGGACTCCTGAGCTGAGCCTAGGTGACAAGGCTGAAGGAAGGAGCTCTTTTGTCTTCATATCATTAAATCTTTTCCTTCTGGGCTCAAGTTCCCCCACTGACAGTGCTTCCCCAGGACCTGCCTGCCTTCTCCTGGCTCTGGACTCTATAGACGTATGCTCCCTGTCCAGCCCCTGGCCTCAGCCTGGCATCCTCTGGGACAGAAGTAAGCCCATTTCCACCTGCCCCTCACCTGGTGCATCTGAGCCCATCTATGATGTGGGATTCCCCTTTGTATGCTGTTAATATGTTTTATTGTCATTGGTTAATAAAGAAGCTGCTTTTGGCCTATGGCAATGCAGAATAGGGCAAGGTGGGAATTCTAAGCAGAGATAGAGGAGAAAGAAAGGCGGAGTCAGGGAGACCGCCATGTAGCTGCTGAAGGAGAAAGATGCCCGCCGGATACTGCTGAAACCTTGCTGGTAGGCCATGACGATTAATAGCAATCCGTTAATTCAAGATGTAAGCTAGCTAGAAATATGCTTAAACTATTGGCCAAACAGTATTGTAGCTAATACAGTTTCTGTGTGACTGTTTTGGGTCTAGGCAGCCAATTACTGCCGCAATACCGGCTGTCTTGGATAGTTTCATGTTGACTTGACATAATCTAAATCATCAGAGAGGACGGAACCTCTACTGAGAAAATGCTTACGTAAGACTGAGCAATAGGCAAGCCTGCAGGACATTTCCTTAATTAGCGGTTGATGGTTGAGGGTGGGAGGTGCTGTTCCTGGGCTGGTGGTCCTGGGTCTGTAAGAAAGGAGGTGGAGAAAGCCATGAGGGAGCAAGCCAGTAAGCAGCTCTGCTCCATGGCTTCCTGTTCATGCAACAGCTCCTCTGCCAGGTCCCTGCCCTACATGAGTTCCTGTCCTGACTTCATGAATGGACTGTGTGGTGGTTTGAATGTAATTGGCCCCCACAAGCTCACAGGGAGTGGCACTATTAGGAGATGTGGCTTTGTTGGAGTGGGTGTGGCCTTGTTGGAGAAAGTACATTAATGTGGAGGCAGGCTTTGAAATCTTATCTATGCCTAAGCCACACCCAGTGACTCAGTTTACTTCTTGCTGCTGTAGGTCAAGATTTAGTACCGTCAGCTCCTTCTCTAGCACCATGTCTGTCTGTGCGCCGTTATGCCCCACCATGGTGATAATGGACTAAACCTCTGAAAATGTAGGCCGCCCCCATTAAATGTTTCCCTTACACGAGTTGCCGTAGTAATGGTGTCTCCTCACAGCAATAGAAGCCCTAACTAAGACAGAAGTTGGTACCAGGAGCGGGGGATTGCTGTGATGGGCCTGGCCAGCTTTGGTTTGAAGGAGTATGGACTTGGGGCTGTGGGTTAGAAAAGCAGTTGGATGCTTTGAGTGCTACTTATGGGTCACACTAGCAGGAGCATGGAAGACAGCGGTGCTGAGTGTGATTTGACGAACTGTGGGGCCTGGCCCAAGAGGTTTCAGAGGAGAATATTAATATGTGACCTAGAGAGTGTTGTGATATTTTGAAGAATGTGGCTGCTTTTTGCTCTTGGCCAAAAAAGTCTGACTAAGGCTTAAGTGAAGAGTTTTGCATTAATTCCCTTGGCAGAGGAAATCTCAAAACAGCCTATAGTATAGACTCTGTCATGTGGTTATTGGTGTTAGTTCTAATGAAGATTTACAATGAAAAGTACCAAGTTTAGGCAGTGAAGAAAATGAAAAGTTTAGGCAGTGAAGGAAACCATCAAAAACGAACGCTGGTGAAGGAGGGGGCCATGTTCCAGCTCCAGTAAGCATCAGAACCTGGCAACTTCAGCCGTGTGGTTCTGGCTTTAGAGTTAAGGAAAGAAGAAAGGGGCTATGGACTATTTCTCCATTACTAGGAAAAGCAGCAGAGGCTAGGCATGTGTCAGGGTTTTCTCTGCATGGAAGCTTAGAGACTTCATTGCATAAAACTGTGAAGGAGAAACCTGGATTGCCTCGGAGACCCCAAGACATTGGAGATGTCAAAGCCATGGGGTACTGCAGAGGAAAGGGAGTGGAACCAACCCAAGAGAAAGAAGTGTGCTGTAGTCAACAAAGCTGAAAGGAGTTGGAGATCTGAAGAGCGTTTTGACATCAGACACGGAGACACAGGGTTTGGAGTTTGCCCAGATGGTCTTCAGTCTTGCTTTGGTCCAGTATTTCCTTACTATGCTCTCTTCCCCCACGTTTTGGAACAATGATGGATATCTTGTATTATTAAATGTTGAAAGTATGTGATCTTCATTTTATCTTGATTTTACAGGGGATTACAGTTAGGAGAATTGCATGACTCTCAGAAGAGACTTTGAACTTTAAAACAGTGTTGAGACTGTGATAGGCTATGGGGACTTTTGAAGTTGGGCTAAATGCATTTCGCATTATGATATTGTTACGTACTTATGGGGCCAGGGAGTGGAATGTGGTAATTGGCTCCCATAAGCTCACAGGGAATGGTGTTATTAGGAGGTGTGGCCTTGTTGGAGTAACCAAGTCACTATGGAGGCAGGCTTTGAGGTCTCCTGTATACTCAAGACACACCCAGTACTCAGTTCACTTCTTATTGCCTGTGGGTCAAGATGTAGGACTCTCAGACCTGCATCTCCAACACCGTGTCTGCCTGCAGGCCACCAAGTTTCCCCACCATGATGATAATGAACTGAGCCTTTGAAAATGTAAGCCACCCCAGTTAAATGTCCTTGATAGGAGTTGCTGTGGTCACGGTGTCTCCTCACAGCACTGCGAACCCTGAGACACTGTAACAGTGAAGGGTGAGTGAAAGAAACCCTTATTCTTCATGTTGCTGTGGTCATGGTGTTCCACCAGCGTAACAGTAACGCTAAGATATCTGCTCACTGTTTCCTCACGTAAACCAGGAATGGAAATCACCTGTTTCATAGAGTTGGCGAGGGAATAGGAAGGAAAGGAACGACTCGCAGTAAGACACGGTTTATGCCTAAAGCAGATAATGTGTAGGGAATAAATTAAGCTTATGTTTTACATTTCCTTGTCTGTTAGAATAATTCTATACATCCCAAATAGTTCCGACTCTTTCTAAAAGGACATATTGAGTAGCTTGGATCTGGCTCAGTCGATGGAACCGTTGCCTCACAAACACGGTGACAAAGTCGGGTCCCAGAACTCTTGTTCTGATGCTGGGTGTGGCACAGGTTAAACCCCAGTGCTGGGGAGGTCGAGACCTATCTCTGGAGCACCCTGGGCTCTCTGTCAGGCTGAGTCAGTGAGATTAGGGCAGTGAGAGACCCTTTCTTAAACTGGCTGAACGGTGTTCCTCAGGAGGACACTGAGGTTCCCTTCTGGCCTCCACATTTATTCTGGATCTAATTTCTCTTTATTTCATGCAGATTATTTTATAAAGGTCACATGAAGCCCACAGATAAAAACATCCAAAATGAATCCTTCTTACTATATTGTCCAATATTTAAACATCTGGCACTGTTTCAGGATATTTAGCTCCTTGTATCATTTTATGGTAACAATTGTGTTATGTGTGATTAGATTGTGTGTATGTATTACACATATGTAATTTGTCTGTGTGTTACAAATGTGTAATTACCATGAGAAGCCCCCCTCTTTTTTTTTTAAAGCTCATTATATTTTGGGGTAAAAACTGTATGAAGGAGATGAGATCAGAAGAAAAATGATAGGATGAGATAGAGGAGGTGATTTGTTTAGGTAGGAATACTTTCTCCAGAGCAGCGGCTTCAGGCGTCCCTGGCCTGCAGGGCACACGATCCCCCATGTTGTTTTTCTTTCAGTTTAGAGGCTGCACCTGAATCTACTGATATTTTAACTCCCATCTCCAACCCCCACCCCAGACCCTGCTGTTAGCACCCAACTGCTCAGACCACAGCCTCGTGGGATTTCTAGTGCCGCTGGCCCTGGTCAGCCACAGCCACCAAATGTAGGTTTTAACTGAGTCAGATGTTGGGGTGAAAGCCAGGCTGGATCAGAGAGGCTGAGCAGCAAGCAGCTGATCCTGTTGTTTGGCTGCAAAGAGAAGCATCTCTGCACTCATCCCAAACCAGAAAGACTGTGAATCTTCAAGCCCCTCCCTACTCTTTCCTGTGTATCTCTCCGTCCACATTCCTGGCTTCTCGGTCCTCTCTATGGTTAATTCCTGTCAACTGGTCACTGACTCCGCCCATTGATCCAAAGTTAATTTTATTAATACAGTCTTTGAGCTTTACAGTGTGACCAAATAGCCCACCACAGATGTGGGAACACTGTGAAGGGTGTCTCTGAGCTGTGCTGGGTGAGGAGCTGGACAGACAAAGACCATAGCCAGCCTGATAAATCAGGTCTCAGAGACCCATCAAAGGAGCCTGGGCAAAGCTGTGAATCTGAGTTTTGTCCGTCATGCTGAATGAGACACGCCCATCCTTGTGCTTCAAGAAGACACACTCTGGCAGACTCACTCAGTTACCGTGAACAGACTCTCTGGAGAGGTGTCTGCCCAGTACGTGCCCTCAGAGAGCTTGGTGGCCGAGAAGCCATCCTGCAGTTTTACGCTAGTCTTCCCATTCCTGGTCACATGCACACACTCCCAGGACCGAGGCTTCGCAGCTCCTGACCACCACCTCCCAGTACCACTACCCTGAGGTAAAGGCCTGCTGACCCAGCTCTCAGGGCCGGGAGTAGAATTTCAGCCAGTCTGAGGTTAGATCTGAGGTTCCCCATGGTCACGTGTCCCTCTTTAGATAAGATGAGTTTAGGGTGTGTCTGGGCCCCCGAGTTACAGTCACTGTGAAGAAACCATCGCTCTGATCTCTGAGACACTCAGCCAGATGGAGCACGCAGGAGTCCTCTGCAGACCAAGATGGCTGGGGCTGGAAGGGGAGGGGACACTCGGACATGCATCTGTCCCAGCCCTCCTTTACCCACTGTACCAAGGCTGAGCCCAAACACGGGGAGCAGACACGTTCTGAGATGGACAGAGGGTGACTCACCGGCGCGGAAACGTTCTTTCCTCCAACTCTGAAAAGAACATAGATGTGTGTTAGCAGACCTAATATTTGGCTTTTCTACCAGAGGAAAGCATTCCTTCGAATTCCCAGATGCACTTTGCACGTTTTGTTTGACCTAAAATTTCCATTCCTCTTCTCTTCAAATATTGACCCTTGAATTAATTACTCTAAAAACACCTTCCATTGTGTGGGCTAGAGGGGTTCACGGCACAGCTATCGTCTTCTCCAACAGAGAGGTGCCATTCCACGGCCTCCCTCAGGCACTCCCGAGCACACACGGGTGTGCCGCAGCTGTGAGGAGTGGCACGGAGTTCGTGTGAACGTTGCCCACTTTCACTCTCATTATAGCATGTTCCCACCCTCCCCAGGACGTTGTGCACGCTGGGCCTCAGGGTGGTCCCCAGGACGGTGTGCACGCTGGGCCTCAGGGTGGTCCCCAGGACGGTGTGCACGCTGGGCCTCAGGGTGGTCCCCAGGCTGGTCTGCATGCTGGTCCCCAGGACGGTTTGCACACTGGTCTTCAGGCTGGATCCCTACGACTGTCTGGTCAGCACACTGGTCCCCAGGCTGGTCCTCAGGATGGTTTACACTCTGGTCCCTGGGACGGTCTGCACACTGATCCCCAGACTGGTCCCCAAGACAGTGTGCAGCTAAGATATTTTATCCAAAGTCTTTGGACCCAGTGTCCAAGGAATGGTCAAGGGTTTCTGGTCTAGTCGACAGCAGCAGAGCCCACCTGAGCCGAGGCACTGTCCCTTCCAGGTGTTTCTTATCCTTGTCGTCCATAGCTCTGATTGGAGAGGAAGAAAACAAGCCGTCCTCTCCTCTGCTGAAGTGAAAGCATGCATTTTCTCTATTAATTTTGTGTGTGTGTGTGTGTGTGTGTGTGTGTGTGTGTGTGAATGCACATGAGAGCACAGTTGATGTGGAGGTCAGGAAAGGGCACTGAATCTCTGGAGTTGAAGTCACAGGCAGTTGTGAGCCTCCTGGGTCTGGGGGCTGGGAATTATCTCAGGTCCTCTGCAGGGGCTCGTGCCCTCGACCTCCAAGCCATTTCTCCAGCTCCTATTTCCCCTATTAACAGCTTAGGCAACATGACAAATTTCTCTTTCCACCTCCAACATGAGAAATACCTCAACATTCCTCACCCATTCGGATTCCCCAGATGCTCATGGCACTGATGTCACCATGGCTTCGGAACTGGATTTTGATTGACAGCTGTTCTCTATTAAACCACCTCAGCATTTAAGATGTAGCTCAGATTGCTATCAAGTTAGAGCTTGTTTCTCTACCAACATTTGAAAGATCATTCTTAATATTTTAATATAGTGCTGCTGTTTTCATTTTGGGAATCATGGGGCTGTTTAATTTTTAATCCCTTTGAAGGCTGTCTTAGCGCTGTGCTCAATGGCACCCGTACAGAAGTTGCTCATTGTCAGTTCTTTATGAAACATGCACAGATATAGAGTGTTAAAAACTTGTGGAGTAAGCCCATGGAATAATTCTACTTACATTAAGTCTAATATTATAGTTGTTATAATTTTACAATGACAAGGTTTACCTTTGTTGAGTTATTTCGTAGTAACTCAGTTAAGAAAACTGGTTGTCCTGGTTTGGTTCTCCGTGGCTGTGGTAAAGACCGTGACTGTGGTGGTTAGAATAAGAACGGTCCTGTAGGCTCACATGTTTGAACACTTAGACACCAGGGACTGGCACTGTTTGAAAGGATTGGAAGGATTAAGAGGTGTGGCCTTGTTGGAGGAACTGTGTCACTGGGGTGGGCTTTGAAGTTTCAAAAGCCTAAGTTCTGCCTCTGGAGGCCTGCAGCTCAGGGTGTAGCTCTCAGCTGCTGCCCCAGCACCATGTCTGTTGCCACACTCTCTGCCATGGTATAATGGACTAAGCCTCTGAAACTGTAAGCAAGCCCCCGAATAAATGCTTTCTTTCATAAGAGTCCCCTGCCATGGTGTCTCTTCACAGCAGTAGAACATGACTAAGAGCCACTTGGAGAGGAAAGGCTTCATCTCACTCCATCACTGAGGGAGGTCAGGCTGGGACTCAGGACTGAAACCTGGAGGCAGGAGCTGCTACAGAGGCCACAAAGGAACCCTGCTTACCAGCTTCCTCTCCCCAAGGCTTGCTCAGTTTGTTTTTCTTATTTACCCCAGGGCCACCTGCCCAGGGGTGGAACCATCTACAGTTAGGTCTTCCCACATCAACCATCAATTAGGAAAATATCGTATAGACTTTCCTACAGGTCAATCTGAAGGAGGCCGTTTCTCAACTGAGGCTTCCTCTTCTCAAGTGACTCCAGCTTGAGTCAAATTGACAAAAGCCTGACCAGCACATTGCTGGTGTACGGTACTTAGACATGAACAGAGAGTAACACTGGGGGAATGTGCCCAGAGGGCATTAGACACTTGTAAGAGAATGACTAGTAGTATTAATAATAATAATACTATTATTAATAATGCCACCAGTGTATAAGCAGGGAGCTAATGTGCCACCAGATTCAGGGAGCCATGGTTTCAATCATCTTAGGAATGATTAAACAGATTTATATCAAAAAGGAAGCAATCATAACACCATACAAAGCACAGCTGTCTTTTCTGCTGATAGTCTAAGAATCTTGATGTCCAGAAACTGGCCACAGAGGCTCATGGAGTCTCAGGAAAGGCGCCTCCCAGCTAGAGTTGCCTGTGCCTTCCCAGGAGGACCAGAGTCCTGGAGTTTGCAGACCACATGCTGCGGCAGCCGCCCACTGAGTTCTCTGTGTGCCTCACGTGGGACTGTGTGACGGAGAGAGGTCCCTGGTGTGACGCGTGAAGTAAGGATAGAGCGATCCCAAGAAACTGGCCTGGGCAAAGGAGAAGATGTGGGTCTCATCAGTCATGTTGTAGAAAGAAAGGTCATTGTCCTCTTGATCCAAGAAGACTGCGATCTTCAGTGGTCGCGTCTCCAGCAGCAGATGCTCTTCCAGAGAAACGTTTTGGGAACAGAAGGTAAGAGCCCTGTATTCATCTCCCTTCTTCTCCAAGACTCTGAATTTCTTCAGTGATTCTTTGGATGGCACATCCTGAGTGTACAGTTCATAAACTCCCAGTGTCCAATCCTCAGTGTCCCCGACATCCACCTCCCAGTAGTATCTCCCCAACATGAAGCCTTCCTGGTACAGTGTGATGATGTTGTGGTCTCCTGGTGGGTTGCTGAGGGATGGCTCTGCGGTCTCCTCTCTGCTGCTCTCCTCTGTCTCTGGACCAGATTTGTCCTGGTCAGGTACTTCATGATTTATCTTCACAGGAGCTGAGGAGGAAAGGGAGGAGGTGTGAGGAGGAGACTAAGCCACAATTGCAAAGTATTTATACCAATAACGCTGTGTTCAAAGTTAGCGCTGTGTGTTGGAGGCTATTGGACAGGCAAAGTCTTAAAGAAACCGGGTCGGGAGGCTGGTGCAGCAATGCTCCTGAGGTGTTGAGCCATGGGCCCTCACAGCGCATTCTGAGCTCTGCATCTCGTTCTATCTTGTCTATACTACTGTAGGGTCTTGGGAGAGCATGGAGTGAGGTAGGACTAGGTAAATCAGAGCCTTGTTCATCTATTGTGGAAGGGCTGATCACAAGCTGACCTCACAAAAGGAAGCTGAGTGTTCTCGCCACTCGGAGCAGTGTTTCCTTAGTTAGGCATCTCCTCAGTAAGGGGTCATGGTTCTGTTGTTCAACCCAGTGGATCCCACAGACAAGAACGCTGGGCCAGTATGTGGAGAAGGGGACAGAACCAGCGAGACCGAGCCTGGCAGTGGCTTGCAGCACAGGGTCACACGGCAGGGTCCCTTCTTCCCCTCCCCACTCTCAACCCGAACAACATGTCTGTCTGTTAGGAAGATCACAAGAGACGCCAAAGAGCAAACCGGAGGCCGGAGTGCTCAGTGGTTTGTCTGGCACGTGCACAGCTTGATACTCATCTCCAAAACGAGAAATGAAACCACAGGAGCGACCTCAGAGGTCGAGGTGAGCAAGAGCAAGCCGACTCACCCAGCTGGAACAGTTCCTTCCTCCAGTCTGAAAGAGAGCAGAGCAGGCGGGTGGATGGTAGAGCTGCCCTCAAGGAACTGAAAGGAGACCCAGGGCTTTCACCTCCCACGACTGCCTCACTAAGTCCCTCGGACTTTCTAGTGTCCAGAAACTCCCGCAGGCAGGTGGCTCTCTGTGCTGACTCAGGGACTCAATGCTGGGGGTAGAGTGAGGGTGGGGATGCAGGTAAGGGTGTTGGGGTGGGGTGGGGATGGTGGGGGTGGAATGAGGATTGTTGTGAGCTGCCTGCCATATATAAGCCATGGGAACTGAACTCGAGTTCTTTGCAAGAGTAACCATTGCTACTGAGGTGTCTCCCCAGCCCCCAAGGTGTCCCTCCAGCCTCTGAGGCTTCTCCTCAGCCCCTGAGGTGTCTCCCCAGCACTGCTGGAACATCTTAGAACAAATCTTTAAAGTCTTAGCAGAAGCTGCTTAGGGAACTGTCTGTCACCCTGTCTGTCACCTCCTCCAGCACTCAGGCTTCCTGTAACTGCCTGGTTCCTAACTTATGTTTCCTGGGGACTTTCAACTTCCACAGGGTCAGAGATGACAGCTGTGCCCCCTGCGTGTGTCACAATGTCTGATGTATGGAAATTGCACAGATGAGATCAAGGAATAACCTAGTGCGTTTGTGAACCCCACACTGCACACACACACACACACACACCACACATACTCACTCACACTCACACATACTCAGACACATGACACATATACTCACATCATACATACAGTCAGTCACACAATCATACACATTCAGGCACACATCACACACATATATGCATACACATCATATGCACATACACATATGCACACACATGTGTACACACACACACACTTATACACACATCACATAAACACACACATTTGCACACAATAAGTAAATCTTTATCTCTTCTTTTTTCTTAGCTACAGACAATAACTGATTGTTTGAATCCCCGACATAAATGATCACAACTTGCTGGGTGCGGTGATGCACACCTGCAATCCTAGTATTTGGGAGGTGGAGACAGGAGGCCTAGGCGCTCACACCCAGCCTTAACCACACAGTGTGTGATCCAGGCTTGGTTGTGCGAGGCTCTGTCTTAAAAAGGGTTGTTGTTGTTTTTCAGTTTGCAAGTTGACAGCCATGAAAGTGTGCATGTGTGAGGCTTGTTTTTGTTTCCAGATAGGATGCCCATTGTTTTAGAGCTGCTGGCAAGACTCAATGCCCATGGGTCACTTACCAGGGTACAGCAGGGCTTTCTTCCAATCTGCAACAGAACAGACCCGAGACAGCTGAGTGCTGACCTGTGGCCTCACACTTCCCCCTTCCCCCTCAGCTTTCCACACCAGTCATCCTTAAACCCTTCAGTTCCCTCCTCCCCACCTCACGAGGGTACCGAGGGGGAGTTGACATCAGGGCATCTGGGTGCAGGACGCCTGGTCTCTTACCTTCTCTGTACAGCGCCTTCCGCCGATCTGAAAGAAATAACATTGGGTGAACGTCCGGAGTGGCGCGAGAGAAAAGCAAATGCTACAGAGAGGGAGGAGAAGTCACACTCACCCAAGTCAGCCTTGAGGTCATCTGAAAGAAAGGGAAGGTTCGTGAGAAATCCCCCTCAATCTGAAGAGTGGCTGAATGAGGTAGCCACTTCCCTTAGGGGCCACATAGTTAGGGAGATAAGCGTGGCCGTACGGCCACTGTAAACCCATAAGATGCCGTGGGAGTTTAGGGTGTCTTAGGCCCCTTCTGAAGCAGGTTCTTGACCAATTCATAGGAAGAGAAGCAGGTGCCAGAGGAGCAGCCGCACCCTCTGGAAGAAGGGTGTGGGAAGGCGTGGGCTGTGGTTTGAGGCTGCCCTTCAGAGCCTGAGGTCCACTCCCTTTGACCTATCCACTCTGTGCGGCCCCCGCACCCCATGCCTCCCAGCCTCTCTATGAACCCCTGACTTATTCTGTTGTCCCCGTTTATACCTCTGATTTTCACTGCAACTTTCATTTCCTTCCTCATCTGTTGCGTTTCCTGAAATTCCTCTAACTTTTTCTGTATCACTTGCACTTTGTGTTGGTGCACTTTCCAGGTAGCAAGGCTGATGGCACTGAACAGGATGAGCAGCGCGGGGAGGCAGGCAGCCAGAGCGCTTCTCCATGGAGAAGTCCTGGGGAAGAAGGGCTCTGACAGGGTGCGCGCAGAGTCAGAAACCTGCCTGAAGCAGCTCTTTTCAGCCCCCCCCCCCCGCCTCTCCCTCTCCCCCTCCCCTGCCTGGGAGTTTGGCCCTCACTGACCTGGGAGGAAGATGGCCTTTGCTTTCTCCTGGTCGTGGAGGGGATTTTGGATGGAGCAGTTCACGTTGCCTACAGCTCTATCTGTGACCAAAAGAGATGCTTCCATGCGGAAGAGCCCGTCTCCGTCTTGGGTCTGTGACTCCGAGGAGGACAGTAGAGTGTTCCCCACAGTGTCTCTCCACTGCACCGTGGGTCTGGGGAACCAGCCACTTGAGGAACATGACACCCGGATCCCATTGTTCTCGGGCCCTGTCATGCGAACAAGAGGGGCAGAGCCTAACCCTGAGGAGAGAAGACACCTGGTTGAGGCCTCCTGTTTTGGAGGGCCAGAGTGCTTGAGGGAAGGAAGCCAACTTCACTGTACTGAAGAGCAGCCTGGAGCTGAGGTCAACTGAGGCTACCCCGAGACTCGGTTTCATCTTGGCTTGCCGTCTTTACATGTGCTTGGACTCAGAGAGGTTAAAGTAGATCTAGGAAATGTTAAACTTGAAAATGGGTCTAATTGTATTTTCTGTCCTGATTTACTGGAAGTTGATCTCAGAGGGGGTCAGTGTTACTACCGGATATACTTCCTGGGATCTTTTAGGGTACAAAACAGGCTCAGAGGCCTGGACAAGTACTTCAGCCAGCAGAGTGCTTGTGCAACCATGAGGACCTAAGTTCACCTCCCCAAACCCACGTGGAACCTGAGTGAGGTGGTACAAGCTTGGGGACTCACTTACCACCCAGCCTAGCCGGGTTGAAGGTCCTGTCTCAGAAAACATGTTGGACAGTGACCTGAGGTTGACCTCTGCCTTCACATATAAACAAATATACACGTATGTGTGTGTGCGTTCGTGTACACACACACACACACACATCTTAGGTTCAGAAATGTGAAGTCTGTGATGTTAACCTCTAATGGCACACAGTACTCCCACTGGACACTGCAGGCAATGAATATCACATAGATACATCAGCACACCTAGGGAATGGACATCCCATAGATATAGCAACAGATCTAGGGAACGGATGTCTCACAGATTCATCAACACGTCCAGGATCACAGGCAGCTCCAGGTTGGGTGTAAGGAGGGTTACAGACAGTTTGCTGTTTGTCTTACATCACATCTGACATCCTGTACCAGGCTCACATACCTATGACACGCAGCTCCACGGTGGCCTCTTGGGAGGTGAAGCCATATGTAACTTGGCAGTGATACAGGCCATCGTCAGAAGCCTGGACCTGCTGTATATGCAGAGCCACATTTCCCATGGCAATGGCCTCTGTCCCCATCTGGGTTCTGCCTCGGTACTTCGGCATCTGTGCATCTCCTTGTTCCTGTCCTTCGTGGAACACCAGCACAGCAGGGGTGAGCTGGGCACGGTACCAACGGATGTGCATGTGGGATGCGCTCTGTCCAGGAAACAGCTGGCAGGGCAGGGTGGCGTCAGTCCCAAGCAGGACCATGATGGGCTCAGTTGGTCCCTTCACAAAAAACTGAGACACTTCTGGGGATCAGACATGGATTGTGGAAGTGAGTTAGAGACATGAGACTTCCGACAAACAGTCATGTATTTTCATATTTAGGGAACAAAACATATTTCTCGTTGTATTACTTTTATGAAGTATTAAGCCTAGTAGTGGTGGCGCACCCTTTAATCCCAGCACTTGGAGGCAGAGACAGGTGGATCTCTGAGTTTGAGGCCAGCCTGGTCTACAGAATGAGTTCTAGGATAGCCAGGGCTACACAGAGAAACCCTGTCTTGAAAAAAAATTAAAATTGAATAGATAAAATTTTAATAGTTATAGAAATGTGTATAAATATCTCAGTCTCTGTGTTTATATGTATATGTGTGTGTTCTTGGGACTTTCACAATATCAACACTTATTCAGAAATGTCAGATTCTTCCTTATTTAGAATCTACTGAAATACATGGACTTATCTCATTGAACAGTTTAGGAAATGGACATTCTCCAGGTTTGTCAACATAGCCAAGATCACAAAAATAGCAAGAGAGAGAGAGAGAGAGAGAGAGAGAGAGAGAGAGAGAGAGTCAGAGTCCTATAAGCCTAAAATGAGGTGACTCTGGGTTGAGTAGAGTTCTGGCAGGGACAGCTTAGAGTTGAGAGCCCTGGCCATCAGCCCAGAGAGATTGATGCTCCAGGACAGGAGCACCACAGTGGCCATTGCTAGACTGGGGCAAGGCTCTTTTCAGTTCTTCATTGCTTCCGGATGTGGGGTCCCCTGTGACTCTGAGGTGTGTAACACTAGTGTCAGTGTACATACATGCCATATGCATACAATTTAGAAAGACTATTTCAGTTCAGATGAAGCCACAGTGCAGTGAGGAATATGGTTTCACACGAATGCAATCATTATCATCAGTTTTGGCAATGGCAGACTCCCAACTGTTTTAGTACATATGACCGGTCAGCTATACTCTACTCATTTATTTTTAACAGTCTATACCATTACGGTCAAGCGTCTCCTAATTGGTAACATTTATAACACTTCCACCTAATTACTATAAACAATGCTGTGATAACTTTACACATATGCATATACATACACATACACGTATACACGTGAATACATACATCTATACACACACAGACCCTCCCAACAAGTGTTTTTACACAAAGACTTACAGAATTTTGAATCAGTATTTATGGACATTAGTGTTTGATGGTAGACCAGTTGTCTAGCATGTGTTTGATAGTTAAACAAAACAGGGAGGTGCTGTAGGAACTCCTTCAGCCAATAGCCTTTGAGATACCAGCACACTTTGTAGTCTCAAAGGCTATTGGCTGAAGGAGTTCCCACAGCAGTTGACCAGTTGTCTGGTTTGTGCAGCCCTGGGTTTCATTTTGATTTTTCTATTTGTCACCTGACATCAGATTCAGGAGATAATACCCGACTATGCCATCCACATGATCTCCTTTCTAAGTTCTCTCCAGAGTCTGGGGACTTCATCTAGAGGGTGCTTCTTCTTTATGAAGGAAGGGCCAGTGTCCCAGAGAGAATAAGAGATTTCTTCAAGGTCACAACCAAGAATTCTGAATCCAAACTGTTTGCTCTGCTATGCACACAGAACCCCACGCCTTCCCTGTCACAGTGGTCCAGACCCTCAAACCACAAGCTAAACTAACTACCTCCCCTTTAAGCTACTTCTTGTCTGGCAGCTGGCCACAGTAAGGAGAAAATGATGCATGCTGAGATCCTCATGAAGGATAGCTCAACAGACAGACACCAGAGGCGTTAACAGCCTCAAGTCACCACATTCAGCGAAGGTTCAGGTAGATGTCACAGTTCTGAGCTTTATAAAAACTACCCAAAGGTTCGGGGAGGACATTTTCTTGGCCAAGTGATTGCATTTACTTGAGAGAAGCCATTAAAAACAAGGCAGTAAGTACAGGACAGAAGGCAGAATGCTGACCTCCTGAGACTCCGGTGGACACCAGGAGGAGCAGAGGGAGGAGACAGGCAGCTTGAGGGAAAACCGGAGAGTCCTTCATCTCCAGAGGGGAAGAGGGCCAAGGCCGGGTTCACCTGTAGGAAGGCAACAGGTGGAGGTTTTCAGGAAAATCCCCCATTCAAAGACTTAACGTTATTCTCAGGTTTCTAACTGTGTCTCCTACAAATCCGTTAAGACAACACCCACCAATTTCACCCCTCCCCAAGGCCTTTCAGATCCTTTATTCTAAAGGCCAACAGTTTCCTCACAGGCATGGGAAATGGCCAAGCATTTTCTGTGCTGGGGGAGGAGGACTCTCTTGCCTTTCTGTGGGTCCACAGTCTCACAGGGGAACTTGGAGCTGGATTCCCTGAGTTCAGTGTGGTGGGGTGGAGTCACACAGTGAAGTAGACGATGCCCACATCAGGTCTATCCTCACTCTTGTTTGTTCATTTACTTATTTCCCAATAAAGGTACTATTTCTCACTACGTCCTCATGACTTCCATCCCCCTTTCTTCAGGCCCACACCTCCCTTGGACAGATGTGCTCACAGGCACAAGCTCACCGTCTGGACAGAGCTGTGGGTTCCTGGAAGCTCCTGGGATCCTCAGTGACCCGAAGCCTGGCCCTGGAGACCATCTGCACCTGTGTTACTGTGGCCACTGCTCAAGGGTGTGGCTGCTGGGGCCAGGGTGTCGGATTTTCAGAGATGTTCTCTGCAAGGAGGTCACACAGGCTTTCCTCCGGGCTCTGGCATTAGAGGAGTCTAGGCAGAAGTCATGGCCATCTCTAGCTCTTCAGTTACTTCAGGAGTGGAATTAAATCGTCCAGAGGACTTTGCACTGGGCTGAGCCGTAGAGTAAGCAGCTGTAGATTGCTCTGGAGACTTCTCACCGTAAGCTGACTCCTATACTACCAGGGAGAGGCAACCAGATCTGAGGTCACTCACATGGTTAACTGATTTAGAGACCAAGCCAAGCATGCGTCTCCCCCTACTCCATGACTGACTTCTGACAGTGCTGAGCCTCAGTACATGAACCACAGAGGACCATGCCTCAGACAAAAACAAAATGACAGAAGGCTCTGGCAACTTTCAATAGACTTGCATTTAAAAATGTATTTCATGTGTGTGGGTATTTTGTCCGCATGCATGTGTGCACTGCATGTGTGCAGAGTCCATGGAGGGCAGAGGGGGATGCCAGGTGCCCAGATCCAGCGTTACAGGCAGTTGTGAGCTGTCATGTGGGTGCTGGAAACTAAACCCGGGTCCTCTGCATGAGCAGCCTGTGCTCCTAACCACCTAGCCGTCTCTCCAGCCCCCAAATTTGCATTTTCCTACTCTACTGTATATTGTCATCTCTTGGCAACCGCTGAAAGTCACATGATCTTAGTGAATATCTCCATCTACAAGGGAGCCATTTTCTCCAAACGATTTCTTCTGAAAGCTCATTTTTCACTTTTAACTTAGCTTTGTGATATATACAGTTTTGTTGGAGAATGTCTGTCTGTCTTGTTTCATTCTTGTCTCTTATGACCTGCTTGAACAATCTTCGATCTAGAATGTCAAGGATATAAATTAGTGTTTTTGTTCTTCCCTTTAAAACAATTGTTTTATTTTTAATTATCTGTGGGTTGCATCTCTTTCTCTTTTTCTCTCTGTGTATGTTGTGTTTGTGTGTTTGTGTACATGTACACAAGTGTTCCTGGAGTCCAGAGGGGCCATCAATGTTACTAAACACATTAAAAGTGTGTGTGTGTGGGGACAATTCAAATAATCCCAAGCTAACTCCGAGAGAGAGAGAGAGAGAGAGAGAGAGAGAGAGAGAGAGAGAGAGAGAGAGAGAGAGAACGAGCTGGGCAGGTCTGTGGTTTTCTCTGGGTACCTCTTAAAGGTCATTCGCTGACGGAGGTTCCCCAGCACATCAGATCCCATGGAACTGTAGTTACAAGCAGTTGTGAGCTTCCTGAGATGGGTGCTTGGAATTGAACTCTGGTCCCCTGGAGGAGTGTGTGCCTTTAGCCCCTGAGCCCTCCCGCCAGCCTAATTATGGCTCGCTTGAGTCTTTCTGTCATTGTGAGCAGGAATATAGTTGTTCACAGGCTTGAAGGACAGCAAGCTTTTCTCTCTTTGCTCACGACACGGGAGTGAGATGGGAGGGCCAGCTGTCCATAATGTGTAACTCCAGCTGGATGAGGTGGATTTAATCAATGTCCACGGAGAAAATTTGGGTGAATGAGAATCAGAAAGTTGAAACATATTCACATCTCTTCAATTCTTTCTTTTTTATGAATGGGAGAATTGACCAGGAGATGACAATGTATCAAAGCATCAGATAAATTCATGTGTGTCGAGCAGACATGATAGAACTTGCTAGCACATGGCTAAATGGGTGTGTTATAGACACCCTTGCTTCCCATAGGTTAATTTAGATAATTTCAAAAAATTGAGGCTAAGGATTACCATCCAACCCACTGTCAGACGAGGAAACAGAGGCATCCAAGCAGTTCTATAGATCACCCCAAAGTCCTAAGCATCAGCAATAATATCAGATTAACTCAACCATCAGGTTCTAGGATTCCGAGATACGCCACTAACTGGAATCATATGGTTTAGGAAGAATTTGGTTGCTCCATCTCTTGGCTGCACCTCATAGCCATGTGATTATTACTGTTCTATGTCTGTATTGAAGTTCTCCTTTCTAATCTTATTTTACCATTGGTTTTGAAACTCCCGAAGTTTCCTGAGAGAAACCGTCTTGCCTCCAGTTTTCTGAACCCCTTAAATGTCCACCTAAGGCTTCCTCCCAGGCCCTCAAACTCCCGAAGCATCTCAAGCAAGGCTTACAGAGAGCCCTGCACACATCCAGGAGAAGGTTAGCTGGGAGGCAGGGTAGGATTAGCCTGTCTGGCTCCCTCTCTGAGGTAGTGAGCTTCACAGGAGCCTCTCCTAGATAATGGGCAGGAGGTGAGAGAGGAACACAGCATGGATTCTGGGGATGGATAGAGGACAATCAGAATCCTTTGCCAAACTGGAAAGTGTGGGAGAAAATGCAAGGAGATTGAGCCAAGCTTGAAATCACCATTTCTCTCTGCCTCTGGTCTTCCCTCCCTTAGTCTATGGATAACATGTTCTCCCCATGGAGGGATGAGTGAGACCATGGGTCTATTCAGGGCTGTCTCTGGAAAAGGTCTTTGTGTGAATGACAAAGGTGTCCCTGGCATTTCTTTAGGAAAGACACCCAGTTGTCTGAGAGTCCAGGAGACCATTTCTTAGCACCGCCATGAACCCCTTAGCCACGCCCCTTACCTCGACAGTCTCCACGTCATGGCTCCTCAGTGTTTGCAGGACCTCCCTCTGGACCACACTGTTCCCTAGCCCAGGAACGATGGTGAATTCCCTGCACTTCTCTCTGCTGAGGGACCTCTTTTCCACTCTGCTTCTGCTTCCACGTGGGGCTCCAGTGAAAACCTACCACGTTTCTAGACCTGGTTCCTCTAGTGTCTGCTTAAAGGGATTAAGACACAAGGCAAGTTTGCAAAGACTCCTTGGTTAATTCTAAATCCTCGCCTAGTGTAATGATTGCACATCAGGGTAAATAGAACTTCATTAGGAAAGTGTTTTCACGATTTCTCAGCCTTCTTCTCACACCCCCTGCCAAGAGTACATCACCATTGCAATCAAGAAATCGTTTGCTTTATGTGAGACTGGCCTGTCTGTGGTAGAACCCCACGGAGTACCAGCCTGTCCTAGGACTCCGGGCACTGATGATGCTGTACTCTGAAGGCTCCAGGTTTGTTGCCCTGACCCATTTTCCACTCTGGTTTTATCCCATAGATTCCTTAGCCATGATGGTCCTCTCGGGTCATATCGTCATGGTGGGTGCACACAAGCATGCTCTCCTGCTGTGTGCCCCGTCATGGGTGTCAAGGATGGAGCTGGGATGATATCAATCCCGTTTTTTCGGAGGCTGTGTGGGTGTATCTGGATGGGATGGACAGCCCGTAAACTTCAAAGGGAGGAGGGCGATACTGAAAGATTACACTTCTGGGGGACCGCAAGCAGCTGTCATCAGAAAAGGCGATGACGTTGAGGATGCCACCATCAGCTAAAGGTGATCGTGGGCAGCTGAGGATGAATAAAGTTTTAGAGGAGAGGTAAGCGTCCTGCTGCGTTTTGTGGGCATGGGGTTATTTAACCCTGCAGATCACAGAAAGTCAGAATAGAAACTCAAGGCCGGAACTTGGAGGTAGGAACTGAAACTGGGGCCACAAAGGAATGGGAGAAACAGCTGCTTCCTGGCTCTCTCCCCACGGCTCAGTAGCCTGAGCCAGCATGGGGAGGGGCCTTACTCAGTACCACCTGCCCAGGGATGGCGTCACCTACATGGGCTGGGCTCTCCCGCGTCAATCATTAACCAAGAAAGTGCCCCACAGACTGACTGCTGTTCCGTCTGGGGGCAGAAAATGGGAGACAGACCACCGAAGTCTGTGAAACCAGAAGCAAACTTTATTGGGGGGTGGGAAAATTACCACGGGGCACAAAAGGTTTATCAGCTAGCTGGGACCACAGCCAGAGTTCAGGCTTCTGAAACCGTGGCACTGGGGGTGTGTTTGGGCCCCTTTTTAACATTAGGTACGGACAATGGAATTTTTACATTTTTGAGGTTAGTTTAGAGACATATTGCATTTTACAATGTTCACTTACAAGGTTTTGGCTTAAAGGTGTTTATAAAAATTCTGCAGCTTTATACCTCGGAACTTCACAGCTCTTTCTAGAACAACCTGTAGCACAGGTTTGGAAACAAAGTGAAACCGAAAGTCAGGAGCAACTTACTAAACGTTAACCTCTGCCCAGGCAATTGTGGGCTATTCAGGGCAGGAGGGCTATCGGTAAAAGCTAACCCTTGGCTGCTGACAAAGCTGCTGTCAGTCCTCATTCTCTAAGTTTATAATTTTATAGTTCTATATCCCCTCACCCTTCAACTGCAGGACAATCTGACGGAGGTGTTTTTTCTCAGCTGAGGTTCCCTCTTCCCAGATGACCTTAACTTTTGTCAAGACAGAAAAACAAAACAAAACACAAAACAAATGAACAAACAAAAAAACCAACCAGCATATGTTAGTGAAAAAGAGACAGATACATTTGGAGATGGCCAAGCTCTTGATGCTGGATTTGACTAAATGGTCTTGATAAACGGATATTTTCATCACGCTGCACTTTGAAACTAAACCAGGGTTTAGGTTTACGTTTTTTTGTTTTTGTTTACTTGTTTGGTTTTGTTTTTGTTTTATTTTGAGTCAGGATTTCTCTGTGTAGTCCTGGCTGTCCTGGAACTCTCTCTGTAGACCAGGCTGGCCTTGAACTCAGAGATCCCCCCCCCCCCAGCCTCAGCCTCCCAAGGGCTGGGATTAAAGGCATGGGCCATCACTGCCTGGTCCATACCAGTTTTTAAAAGTCTATTTTAAAATGAGGTACTTTATTTCAATCCATCGTTCCAAAGACAAACAGACTGTCCCTCTCACTTGAGGTCAGCCTCATCTTCAGCTGATGCTGCCTGACATGGTTCATTTTGTCCATCTTTTTTCTCCATTAATCTTCACTGAACAATTTCATTTTTATGAGACAGGGCCTCCTAAGTCCTGGAACTTGCTATATAGGTCATGCTGGTCTTGAACTCACAGAGATTTGCCTGATTGAAGGTCTGCACCACCACACCCAGTCCTTGACTGACTTTTTTAAATGAAAAGGGGTTGGGAGAACCATTTTGATGTATAAGAATACGGATGGCATAGGTCAGCAAAATATTTCTTTTGCAAATATTTTAAGTATGGAAAAGAACAGAAGATTGTTTTAAAGGAAAAATACGTAATAGTCAAATGTATTTGCAGTGCCTTCAAGGTCTAAATATGCCTGGAACATATATAAATCAAAGAGAAACATACAATTTATAAGGTAAAGTCATCTTCCTTTCAAAAACAATGTTTTTATTGATCTATGAGAATTTCATATGATGCATCTTGATCATATCCACTCCCCTTCCCCCACTCCTCCTAGATCCACCCCAATCTCCTTACTCCTCGTGTTTTCTTTCTCTCTTTCTCCCAACTACACTGGGGAGTGGGGCCTGCCCAGTAGCGTGGTCAATAAACCAAGGGTCACACTGTTAAAGAGCTCCGATTCGCCTTCTCCCGGCAGCTATCAAATCCTGCAGATGTAGATCCTCGGCTGGGGGTGGGACTTTGTGCTCTTTACCTAGCTTCTCTAGTGCGTATTTAGGAGGAGTGCACATCTCAGGAAGAGTTCAGAGGTCCTCTTGATTATCACAGCACTTGTCATGATCTTTCTCAGGTGACCCAGCGCAGAGTACATGGCCACGTCTGGCCTTTAGAAGCAGTTGGTGGGTTGTATAATGGCTTATCGTCGGCTCACTGAGCCTGGTTGGTCAGTTATATATTCACACTTATCTTCATCTGCTCTCTGGGCCTCCTTTCCTGTTCTCTTCTATGGCCACGCATGCGTTCTTGCTTCTGCTTTGGACTCCCATGGCCGTGTCCTTCCAGGAGGCTGAAGTCTTCTACTTAGAGTTGGTTTTTGCTTTTTTGGCTTGGATCTGTTCCACTTCTCCTAGGACCAACTTCAAGCACGTATTCACTTCCATATTCCTCAGGGTGTGTGGCGGCGCTCCTCGGGCAACTCTGGGAAGACAGATTGTGCCACGGAGGGTTTGCTGTTGTCCAGAACTTTGTCCTCCTTAACTGGCCATAGCATGGTGGCAAATATTACTAGAGGGATTGTAATTTTTAGCTAAAAAATGAGGCAGCAAAGTTTCATCATGGTTCCTCCATCCAAGAAATGGGGGGGGAGTGACCCTAGGAGAGCTTATATGAGATTTAAAGACAAACTCATAGGCTCTTAAAATCAGCATGTCTGTTATTTGGGGGATACTGGGTCCTTCCTGCATCCTGGCATTGCTGTTTTTATGTGGGTGCTTGTTGATGGAAGTTTCTCTCTCACCTGGTCCTGCAGACAGCTGTTCAGGCCCAGATAAACACATAGAGGCCTATATTAATTATAAACTGTCCGGTCTGTTGCTCAGACTTTTTACTAATTAGCTCTTACAATGAACCCATAATTCTTATCTATGATTAGCCACGTGACTTGGTGCCCTTTCTCAGTAAGGCATTCTCACCTTTCTCTGTGGCTGACTTGCGACTGTGTCTCTGCCTTTCCTCTTCATATGCTTGAGTGCTTAGTCCCCAGTGGGTGGAACTGTTTAGGAGGATTAGGAGGCGTGGCCTTGTGGGAGCAAGTGTGTCCCTGGCGTGGCTGGGCCTTGAGAAGTCGAAAGTGCAAGCCGCTCCTAGTTAGCCTTCTTGGCGGCGTCATTCTTGTGGATCAGATGTAAGCTCTGAGCTGCTGCCCCAGCGCCATGCCTGCCTGTCTATCTGCCTGCTCCCTCCATTCATGATGGTCATGAACTCACCCCCTGGAACCATGAGCCCCAGATGAAATTCTTTCTTTTAGAAGTTACCTCGGTCATGGTGTCTCTTTGCAGCAATATAACAGTGACTAAGACAGATTGTTTAAGAAGTTGCTATAGGAAGCCCTGTTTTAGGCAGGGAAACATATTCTTTGGTATACCAATACATGGCATAGATAGGTATAAAATACTTTATGAGTGATTAAATATTAGCATTTTGACTCCTTTCTGTTGCCCTTCCATCACCCAGCCGCAGACACACTTGGATAGAGACCACATGGCAGGCTTTAGTCTAATGTTTTATTTTTTTTAATTATTTTTTATTTTATTTGTACAGATGTTTTGCCTGCATGTGTGTGTGTCCGCTGCCCTCAGAGGCTAGAAAAGGACATCAGGTCTCCTGGAACTGGAGTTATAGACGGTTGTGAGCTGCCATATGGGTGCTGGGAATCAAACTCAGGTCCTCTGCAAGAACATTTAGTGCTCTTAACAGCTGAGCTACTTCTCCAGCCCTTGCTCTGATCTGTAGTGTAGGTGCCAGGTCTTCTGTGACTGTGACTCACAGTCAGGTGCTTCATCTCATGGAAAAAGAAAAGAAACCCTCTCCTCCCACCTGCAGTTGAAGGGCTTTGTCCCTCTGGAGCTTCTGGATCGGACATTTCTAGAAAAACCACCCAGGCCTCAGACAAGTGGCATTTCTCTCCAGATCTAGGTTCCCCTTCTTATATCCTCATATGGATCTAGAAGGTGATGGCATAAAACTGCTGTGCACAGGTGAGGGATGGTCCCCAGCCTGAGGGACAGCAGAAGGACGCAAAGGGAGGGAAGATGCCATCACTGTGCCGAGATGATGATGGGCAGACTCTGGTAGAGGGGTCCCTCACTGTGACCAACACGAGTGGGTCCTGCTCCATGGAGAACCCTTTGGACAACAGCAGGTGAGGCTCATTGAAGGGAAAGATGGGGTATTCAGAAAGTGGAGTGCACCTGGCTTGCGTGGTACTCCCCCACTCTGTGGTGCATTTTTTTTTTTTTTTAATCAGAGCCTCTTGTCAGAGGGAAGTCCTCGTGTGGCTTCCGTCATTCCTGAGATGTTGCTGATTGCTGTGGTGTTTCTGGTCTGGAAGGAAACACGGGAGAGGAGGAGATTACAGAACGCCACGGGCGAAGACGGAGAAAGGAGGGGTAACACTGGAGCCAACAGATCAGTGTCTGAGGGCTTCCGGCTGTGTAGGATTGAGATGAATACTGACAAACCGTGGAGCCCAGAAGCCTTACAGAAAATTACACAGTAGGTGGGGGCCTTGGGAGAGGGTTGGAGGGGAGAGGAGAGGTAGGGAGGGGGGCAGAGAAAAATGTAGAGCTCAATAAAATTCAATAAAAAGAAATACAATAAAAAAGAAATAAAGAAAATTGTACAGTAGGATTCAGCATAGAGAAAAATGACACGGTGTGGGAAAACAACCACAAAATTTTTAATTAAGATATGTTTGTGGATCTAGGTAACAGAAGAGGCACGTCAATGAATAATGATGTAAACTAGAGATAAATGTGAGCCTTCTGCCCTGAAAAATGGTTTTGGCTTTGCTGCTATAGAAACAGTAGGAAGAGCTTGCAGAGCTCCCCTCTCTCTCCTTACGGTGGAAGGTGCCATCCAGCCCATGCTGTGCACTTGAGGTCTTACAGGTGTTCTTCCTTTTCAGTGCAAAGGAAGTCATTGTATCTGCAAGGTGTCCCCCTCCTCCCAGTCTAACACCATGGCTGGGCTCCTGCCGTTATTGTCAATGCTCTGCCTTAATCTCTTCATGTTCATTTGTTTTGGTGAGAGGGGTCCTCCATCGAGCACAGCTAAGTAAGACCAAATGCTTGATACCAGCAGTGGACACATTGTTGGTCACCCGCACTCATGGTCTGGGGTGCGAGGACATGGTCTAAGGCCTGGGCGTGCAGGAACACAGGGTGGGAGGGACCAACAAGAGCCTCAGGAAGCAGCTCTGTGGGGCTGGAAGGTGAGATGCCCCTGGTTTACAAGAAAGTTGTGTGACTGATTTGAGTAATTTGTCGGCTAACAGTGAGACAGAGTCCCAGACGTTGAGGACCAGATAGGGTTTAGTTCACCTGACTGAAGGAATTAGCAGATCAGAGCTTTCCCGCTTAGCAGTGGGGCTGGGATAATGGGTGAGAACAGGGGATCCTGGATGGGTATTGGCAAGGCAGTGCAAGAAGCCTGAGGCTGAACAACTCTACTAGAACTGGAGTTACAGACACTTGTGAGCTGCCGTGTAGCTGCTGGTGCAAGAGCAGCTAGTGCTCTAACCCCCCAAGGCATCTCTCTAGCCCTGAGTAGTTAGCGCACAGTGAAGGGCTCCATTGTGGCATTTTCTTACACAGATCAAACTATACTTTTCCCACTGCCCGTCTTTGTCTCCTCTTCCAATTTTTTAAAATTTATTTTATTATTTTATGTCTATGAATGTTTTGCCTGCATGTATGTCTGTGAACCACGGCATGTCTGGTGCCTGCAGAGGCCAGAAGGCATCATTGCCTTGGAACTGGAGTTACAGATGGTTGTGAGCTACCACGTGGGTGCTGGGAACTGATCTCAGGTCCTCTGCAAGAGTAGCCAGCCAGTGCTCTTTCTTAACTTCCAAGCCATCTCTCTGGGGCTTTCCTAACCTATTTCTGGTTCCTTTTCTCCCCCTTTGTGCTGAGGATGACATCATTGTCACTATGAGGTCAGATATGACTGAGAGAGTAAAGTCACCAAGATCCCAACTACCAGAGCAGGTATTCAAATCCAGATCCAACTACTAGAGAAGGTATGCAAATCTAGATCCAACTACCAGAGCAGGTATGCAAATCCAGATCCAACTACCAGAGAAGGTATGCAAATCCAGGTACAACTACCAGACTAGGTATACAAATCCAGGTCCAACTACCAGAGCAGGTATGCAAATCCAGATCCAACTACCAGAGAAGGTATGCAAATCCAGGTACAACTACCAGACTAGGTATACAAATCCAGGTCCAACTACCAGAGCAGGTATGCAAATCCAGATCCAGCTACCAGAGTAGGTATGCAAATCCAGATCCAACTACCAGAGCAGGTATGCAAATTCAGGTTCAACTACCAGAGCAGGTATGCAAATTCAGGTTCAATTACCAGAGCAGGTATGCAAATCCAGATCCAAGGGAGCCCCATTATTTGACTGAGCCATCTCTATAGCCCTTGTGTTTTAACCCCATTGCTGTTGTATCTGTGAGCTCCAAGCCCACTCATCGCTGAGCTTTGATGACATGAACGTAAGCCAGGGGCTCTTGCTACTCATCTGTTAGTATGTAATTGTCCAGCCCTAGTGACCCACTTGCCTTTCCGAGGGTGCTTCGCCTTCAGCAGGTCAACAGCCATGGCAAGAGGCAGCAGCAGAACGGGCAGGGCCATCCACAGCAGAGCTATCCTGGAGTCTGAAATGCAAACCCCGGTACGTCACGAGACTAGGAAAACTTGAAGATGGCTCTTTCAGAGGTGCAGCTGAGGACGGGTCTCTCCTGTCTCACAGAGGCCAAGAGAAGCAGGCAAATTTAGCTTTGGTGCCTCCCCCTACCACTCCATTTTCCTTCTTCTTTTTCCAGTTACATCTCTACATCGCAGGACCAGTGGCGGAACTACCGTGATACAACATAATGTCTCCCAGGCTGTAACTACAAGGATTTTGAGGAGAATCAATTTCTAGTGCAGAAAATATCCACAACAGAGAGAGAGAGAGAGAGAGAGAGAGAGAGAGAGAGAGAGAGAGAGAGAGATGTTGTTCTTGGGTGACCCGAGGACAAACTTTGCAAATGACATAGATTTATTTTTAAAAGATTTGTTAACAATCTACCCTATGAGAGAGAAGAAAAAATAGGAGGAAGAAAAGAAGACAAAAGGAGGAAAATTGGGGGAGGAAGAGGAGGAGGAAGAGGAGGAGGAAGAGAAGGAGGAAGAGAAGGAGGGGCAGCAGCAGCCGCAGGCTGAGAGTGAGCGTACACTTGTAAGCCCAGCACTTGTGGTGTGGAGGCAGATGGCAGAAGTCCCAGGCCAGCCTGCGCACACCAATCCTTCCCTCAAACAAAACACACAGAGCCTACGAGTCAGTCTCAACCATCTGACACCTGGTTCCCACACCAGAGGATGGCATGCAGACACCAACCTGAGAGGGAAAACCATGCAGCCTTCTCCTCGCCCCAAGGGAGGCTGATGGAGCAGGTCATATTCACCACCGAGCCGTTTGTGACCTGCAGAAGCGTCTCCACCTGGAACAGCCCCTGGCTCCCTTGATGAAAGGCCTCGGAAAACGATGGCACAGCCCTTCCGCCTCTGTCCCTCCATTGCACCTGGGGCTGTGGGAACCACCCATCTGATGTACATCTCAGCTGCAAGCCTCCATCCTTCAGGACCTCCTGGGTGATCCGCGGGGTGGAGCCCACCGCTGGGGACAGAGACCAAGGAGGCAGAGATCAGCAACTTCCCTGAGGGAGGGAGGGGGCGGTGAGAGCAGCTTGGGGAGGATAGCAGCACTCAGGGCCAGTGGCCCCCTCTGGGAGCTGGGACTGGCTACAGGTTTCTTGTTCTGTTTTTGTATTTTTGATTCCAAAATCTTCTGGGAGGAATGATTTAGGAAGTAAGAAGATAAAATTTCTAATATATATATATTTGTAACCTGGACTCCCATCTCTTTCCTCCTTGCGCTGACAACAAAGTGACTTTGATCAGACAGGAGACTCGGGGACAGCATGGAAGAAACTAGTTAGGAGATGTTTCTCAAAGCAGAGGCAGAAAGCGATGTACAAGTCCTCCAGGCATTCCACGCCCCTGCTCATTCATTTAGACTGGGATTCGGAGAGAGAAATATGAAGGGTAGCCAGGACTTGAGCCTATGTCCTCGACGGCATTTGCTGGCCTTGGAGAGCTGGTTCTGGGGTGATTTTTGTCTGCCGTCCTAGGAGCATACCAAGACTTTATGAAAATTCTGTGTAGGTGGTAGATCCAGCTGAGTCCTCAAATTACATAGTCCCAGAATCTCAGTAGCACTAAAACAACAAGTCTTGCATGAAATTATGGGGAATATTCTCAGATTTCCTGGAACCCATGGCTGCTTTATGGAGGTGCTTGAGAGCCCTGCTTTCCTTATTGTTCTATACTTAAAATTTTAAACCACAGGGAATGCCTGGTACCGCCAGTGGAGCCGAGAACTCATGGTGGTGAAGCTTGTTATTTTGCTAAATGAATGCAGTATCAGACTGTTCTCCAAATTTTTTATCTCTGTACCCTTAGATTATTAGCACTGCTCTCAGACCTCACCAGAGAAGTTTCTTTGGGCAATGGATGGTCGTTAAGACAGAAGCTCACAACTGTCGAAGTGCGGAGAAGGAGCGTCAGTGGGGGGTGCTCAGGCACAAACGGGACCTCTGTATCCCAGGACCTCTGTATCCCGGGACCTCTGTATCCCGGGACCTCTGTATCCCGGGACCTCTGTATCCCAGGACCTCTGTATCCCAGGACCTCTATATCCCGGGACCTCTATATCCCGGGACTTCTGTATCCCAGGACCTCTGTATCCCGGGACCTCTGTATCCCGGGACCTCTGTATCCCGGGACCTCTGTGTCCTGTTCTTGCTACCCTGCCGCCCATGGCTAAGCGACCATCATGGAAGGGTGAGAGAGTAAAGTCGTACGAGCCAGAGGTTCGGGGTGGGCACTATACTGAAACTGTCTGAATGTGACAGGAACTCTGTGCTTAGACAGGGACTCTTGGCAGATGCAGTTGCCAACACAAGATCTGCACAAGATCAAGCTTTCCAGCAGGGAAGAGGGAGGGGATCACAAGCCCTACCCCTAGCTGAGGAGCTGTGGACAGTGGATGGCTTCAGGGGAGGGGTGAGTCAGTTCTCTTTGTGTGTGGGACCCTCACCCCTTATTCTCAAAGGGGCAAGAAGAAATTTCCTAGCAGAATGTTTTCCCAGGAGGATAGTGGCCTTTCCCTCTCCCACCCAGGAGATTCCGAGCACAAGGTCACTTAGTTCTGCCCAGCCAGCCACCTGGTACAGGCTGATAAAGATGGCCTAACTCAACAACAGTGGCCTTGCTCTAAGAACAAGGAAAAGAATGGGAGGGAGCAAAAGTCCTTGTACTGTGCCAAAGCATCTTCAAAGATTCTCTTTGTAGTTGTGCCTTTAAAAGCTCACCCCACAGAGGAGACACAACTCCTCTCTACCATGTTGTAACGGGGATGGAGATGAGTTCCAAACATGTTTGTATTATGCTGATTAAACCTTGCTTATTACAGTCTGGGCCTCCCTGATGGTCTCTCTCTGGGGGTTGTAATCTGGGCACAACAGTGGCTGTGACTCCTGTTAGGCTGACCACGCCCCAGGGGATGGCTCCACTCCCATGAGTATAGACAGGATAAACTGGAGTTGGTGGGTTATTAAATTAAAAAAAAAGAGGATAGGAAGTTGGGGGGTAAAGAAGGGAGGGTAGCTCTTGGAGGAGTTAGGTGGAAGGAGTTGGGGTGAATATGATCAAAATTCGTGGTTTGAAATTCTCAGAGAAATAGTAAAAAATATTGATTTAAAGACTTCAAACCAGCATGCCTGAAGTTGTGATCTTGCAGTATCTATGGTGGGGACTGCACTGAAAGTTCAATATAAACTTGAAAATGAATGCGCATGGTGAATATTTGGGGGGCAGAAACATCTCCCAGTAACTAGCCTATGTCACAGTGTTAAGCTGGAGAAGCCCAAGAGCTGCCTGGAATCCTTACCCATCACCTGCACATCCACACGGGCCTCCTGGTAGACACCGTCTTTTCCGAAAAGGCACCGGTATTTCCCATCATCTGAAGTTCGGGCATCGTGGATCCGCAGGGTCAGCTTTCCCTCGTGCACGGCATCTCTCATCACCACAGTCCTCCCTCTGTATTCCGCCATCTGCTCTCCCGCCGAGTGGGACCCGCCCACATGCACGTGGACTGCGGGGTAGTAGTGGGACCGGACCCACCTCACCTCCATGCTCTGGGCGTCAGCTTCAGGTGACAGGTGACACGTTATTTCTATGTTCTCTCCGACTCGGACAAGGATGGGCTGGGAAGGTCCAATCACCCTTGCGGAAGCTGTTAAATGAACCAGCACGGAAAAGTAACTCCACCAACACGGACACCTCCTGTGAGGTTCAGAACCCATAAGCGCCCCACGGGAGGTCTGAGGCTCAGGGTCACCCTTGGAGGAGGGTGGGACTCATGGTCTCAGGGTGCCGGAGGTCCTTGCTCAAGGAAGAGCCTGGCTAGCCTGAAGATAAGGCTAGTTAAAGCTTAGACTGAGCGCCAACAAGGGAACGATTTTATCGCTAAAGTGCTCAGCAGAAAAGGGATACTCCATCACACCCCATCACTGCCGATCTGGCTGACTTTGTGCAGAGTCAGTCCATGCCTCAGAGTTTTAAACTATGAAATCTATCTACTGCTACTCAAATCCTAAGACTGTTGTGCGATTAAACAAAGATTTTTTTTTTGCTGACCATGCAATGTGAGCAGAGATTCGGAGAGATGAGGGTGCTGGAGCCCACACCACCAGGGCTAAAAGTGAGCGCCAGGTGGGTGTGGTAACAGAAATCAAAGAAGCCCTTTCCTACACCAGTGTCTGAAGGAGGCTGTGGAGGTCTGGGCCTGCCATTCCCTTTCCGTGTCATCTTAACCAGCACCGGGAGAGCCTGGGCTCTCTTTCTTGTGGGGGTCAGGAGGTTTCCTGGTTGCTTTCCACGCCCTGCCCTCCTCCAGGGAGGGGTGTGCACGAGGGTCTCACTCACCCAGCTCTGTCTGGAGTTTCTCTGGAGAAAGAATAAGAAACACATTTTAAGGAATTTTGTCTAAAGGAAAGGAAAGAAACTGTCTTCAGAAATAAAGGTAAGCTTTACGGTTTATTTAAGAACTCAATTTACTTAAAAAATACCAAAAGCAGAAAAATAATTCTTCCCCACGAATCATCTGGTGACACTGATTTTACTTTTTTTCCCAATAAAAAGCTGTCAATTTTATCACCATCAATTCAGTTTGCTTTGGCTGATATTAAGTGCTGGTAAAAAAAAATACATACTGTTTTTATAAATGAATACCAAGTATGAACTAGATGACCACAAACAAGCATCACTTAGAATCCCAAACTGGGGCTGTATGGCACTAATCTAGTATCAACACATTTGCTTTTTAATGCATCTTACATCGCAGTACATCCAGAGTGTCCTAAGAGTCTCCATCCAATTCAAGGCATTTAAAGACAATACTTGTCACAAATGTGACACAATGTCACATCGGCTCACTCTATAGTAACATAGTAACACCTTGGGAGGCTCAGCCAAGAGGATTGCTGTGGGGTTGAGGCCAGCCTGGACTACAGAGTGAGACTCTGTCTCAAAAGAAAAACAGAAGCCTGTTTCAGATAGCAGACAGATAGGCAGGCAGATAGACAGGTGGATACACAGACGAAAGACAGGTAGATGGTAGATAACTAGGAAGATGGGTGGATGATAGATGATGATTGACACACAATTAATAAAAACTCAGAGAATGAAATTGGGGTTCAGCCTGAAGATCTAAGAAGCAAATCAGCCAGTCACTGACTCTTTCTTATCTTGACCTCAGTCTGAAAATGGTGATCCTGCCTCCAGGAATCTCAGAATGGGACTGAAACCGAGAGCTGTCTCCTCCCATTTCATAATCCTCTCTAGGGCTTGGATCAGAGATGTGCACCACGGGGATTAAAGTCATGCACCACCCAGTTTCTATGGCAACTAGAGTGGCTACTGGGATTAAAGGAGCATGCCATTGTTGGCTGGTCTGCAAGGCTGGCCAGTGGGGCTGTTTTTCTTTCCTGATCCCCAGGCAAGCTTTATTTAATAAAATACAAGTGAAATGCCGCGCCAGATGAATTATGGATGGATGATAGGTCAATGATAGATTGATAGATGACGGCGATTGGCAGATAGACATGTGATAGCTAGGTGGTGGAGTAGATATATGAATGATAGATAAACGATGGATAATTGATAAATGGTTGATAGGTAGATGACTGACTGATAGATAGGTAGATAAGACAGGCAGGCAATAGATGATACTGGGCGCTAAATAGGTCTTTATCCTTAAGCATGAGGATTTTTCTGGGCTCCCAAAGTCATTCAGTGTCCTTCTCTCTGTCCCTGCTCTAACTTCTAACAGCTTAGGCAACAAACCTCACCACTACCATATTGTGTTTTGATTGTTCTTGTTACTGTTTATTGTCAAGACTATAATTAAGAAGCTGTTAGAGGAACCATCTCATGCTGACTAAGCTCGTGATTGGTTCCCGGGGGTGGGGGGTAACTGGTATAGCACAGGAAAGTGTGTCAGTTGGAGGAATATTTTTATTGTATTTCCAGTTGGAGAACTATTCTTGTTATATTTTCAATGTATTGAATACCTGGGAGGAAAAATCAGCACTGAAGTAAAACACAGAACTTGAAAATGCCTGAAATCCTATGAACTGCCACCTAATCAAAATGCACAGGAAGCCTTTTATGAAAATGTTTATTAATTTTAACATATTATTTAAATATCATTAAAGAAAATATGTGTTACTGCCGAGAAGCCCCCCTCCCCCAACCCTTCATGGTGCCCAAGCGGAGCACTGACCTGGCAGGGCAAAGGCGGCCTCCTTGGCCTCTTCGAGGCCACGGCTGTAGATGAAGCAGGAATAGGTCTCTGAAGTATCGTTCCTGACCACTAGTGTGTCTTCCACATAGAACAGCCCGTCTTCACCCAGCACGTGATTCTGAGAGAAACTCAACATCTCTTCTCCCCACGTGGCCTCCCAATAGACCTCAGGCTCAGGGAACCAGCCCTGGGACGTGCATACAAGCTGGATCCCTCCTTCTCCAGGTCCCTCCATGTGGATGTTTGGAGAAGATCCTAGGGCTGGAGAGAGAGGGAGAGAGAGAGAGAGAGAGAGAGAGAGAGAGAGAGAGAGAGAGAGAGGACATATTTTAAGTCTAGGGCCCAAAGAAGGCATCAAGATCCTGAGTCCTTCACAGGGAGGAGGTGGGAGCCCAGGACCCAGAAGCAGACAGCGTTACCAGGGTTTCTTCACACTCAGCTGAGTTCTGGTTTTTTTTTTTTTTTTATTTGTTCCCCAGACTGTGTCTTTAACCTGACCACACTTTTCTTCAGAATCAGATGGTAAAAACGGAGTGGAGACAAACATGACAGATTCGTGGTACTGCAGAGACGTGGTGTGATTTATTTACAATAACCTCTGTGCCCCCAGCTTTTCTATTTCCTCTCTCACTGGTCTCTGTACTAGGTGCCTTGTCTGCCATTTTTGGATGATATCTGGACTCTGATTTAAATGAGATATTTATTATTAAACTCAGACATCACGTTCATGGGCTATTTTCATTTCTTCTGTGGGCAGCTGCAATTTTGGCATTTAGTAAAATGCACGAGAAATTACTGTGCCTTAACATATTTTTCAGTGGGGAAATCTAACTGATTTGTATAAATCATGAAGTGTTTTCTATAACAACAGAATCATTCACGTCTCTGGTTGAGCGAATAAATGAATAAGCTTTTCCTTTCACCCAGAGAAAACTCCTGACTTAACTCTAAATGTCCCTGGGCGTGACATGAGTCAGTGTGCAGCTCCAATCGCATCTCAGAAACACACGGATTCGCACGTCCATTTTGAATCAGCTGAACACAGTAGTGGGAACAATTGCAGCCATGAGTGTGAAGGAAAAAAAGTTAAGTGTGGCATTTTCTCCAAAGAACTAAAGGCAGACCTCATGTGTAGCCTCATTTTCCCTCTTCTGGGAAATCACCCAACGAACTCAAGGCCACACTCACTCACTGCAGAACCCTTCCCAAAGCCCCAGCTGTAAGACCAGCCTGGATGTCCATCTGGATGTCCACCCACAGAGGAGTGGGCAGAGAAAATGGGGGGTGAGTGCACAATGGTGTTTTGTTAAATTTTATTTTATGTGCGTGGGTGCTTTGTCTGCATGTGCATCTGTGCAACACGTGTGTGTCTGGTGCGTGTGGGGCCCAGAGAGGCACTGGATGCCCTGGAACTGGAGTTACAGGAGGTTCTGAACTGCTGTGTGGGTGCCAGGAATCAAACCTGGGTCCTCTGGAGGAGCAACAAAATGCTCCTAACTGCCGAGCCATCGCTCCAGCTCCCACACTGCTGCTTGTTCACCCCAGGATTGAACTAAGTTAGCCACGGGAAGTGGATGGACCTGGAGGCCATCATATTAAGTAGAAGGAGATTATGGGATGGGAGAGGGAGACAGGAGAGGGCAATGGACAAATATGATCAAAGTCCACGATAAATTTGAATGAAAGTGTGATGAAACCCATCACTTTGCACAAGGAATACAGGCTAATGGATTTTTTTTTTTTAAAGACAGGGTTTCTCTGTAGCTTTGGAGTCTATCCTGGAACTAGCTCTTGTAGACCAGGCTGGCCTCAAACTCATAGAGATCCGCCTGCCTCTGCCTCCTGGGATTAAAGGTGTGTGTCACCACTGCCTGACTGCTAATGGATTTTTAAGAGGTGGTAGTAGCAAGGAAAGAAACTGCACTGGCCAGAGAGGTGAGTGTCCCCAGAGAATCCTTCCCCTGGCGAAGCGACCGGGTTTGCCTGACTTCCCCCTCAGCATGAGAAATGGTTATGATGGCGTGGACAAATCCCGGCATAGAGGGGGAGTGGGCATGAATCCCAACACTAGCGAGAATTCCTTGGCCACTGACAGCTACTGGGAGGAGGACCAGTTTTCCGTAGGGCACAGCTCCTGGGAGGCTGACCAAGCTCAGTAGATGGCCACACACCCGAGGATATGGACGGACAGCACACACTGTACTGGATGAGGGGAGGGAGAGGAGGAGACATAGGTGTACAGGGAAGAAAGGGGGTGGAGTCTGGGAGGAGCTGGGGAGGGGAAGAAGATGATCAAAATACACTGTATGAAGTTCTCGACGAATTAATAAAAATGCAGAAGAGGTCTGGGGAGATGGTCCAGTGGTTTAGAGCTCTGACTGCTCTTCTGAAGGACCTGGGTTTGATTCCCAGCACCCACATGGGGCCTCACAATCACCTCTAACTCCAGTTCTGGGATATCTGAGCCTCCTCTGGCCTCCATGGGCACTGAGCACACACAGAGTGCACAGACACACACAGGCAAAACACACAAACACATAAAGTAAAAACAAATAATTCTTTTTTAAAAAATGAGTAAGAAAAATTGTGTGTATGTGTGTGCGTGTGTGTGTGTGTGTGGTTGAAAGGAGATTTTTCAGTAAGGTGAGTGCTTATCCTCCTTGTGGCCCGGGGACCCCTGTGCAGATAGATACTCACCCGCCACTCGGAGCAGCACGCTTGCCTCCTTCCAGTTGTCCCCTTCCTGGAAGCGGCACCAGTATTGCCCATCGTCACCTGGCTGGTTCTGGTGGATCTTCAGGGCCACACTTCCCTCGTGAGTGCTGTCCTCTGTCCACTCCACCCTGCCTCTGTATTCCTCCATCTGTAGCCCGGCCACCTCGGCTCCGTCCCGGTGCACAATCACAGGCGTGTCGGGGTCGGAGCGGTACCACCGCACCTCCATGTGCGCCGCTGTCCTCTTGGGGAGGAGCTGACATGTTAGCAGGGCATCTTCCCCGACTTTGGCCAGGATGGGAAGGGCAGGCCCCACTACTCTGAAGTCATCTACAGGACAGTGGAAAGGAAAAGAGCTAGAGAACGGGGATGCTTGAGGAGCCAGGGTGCTGGGATTCGGTACCAGGAGGCTGGAGGGATTTAATGCCAGTGTTTCAGTGAATCTGAGCATGGACATTTGTACATTTTCTGGTTGAAAAAAAAAACCTGTATGTATCCTAAAGTTTAAAAATGTGATCCTATGCTTGTTCCTTCCTAGTCCGGCTGGAGTTGGTGAGCTCCCATTAGCTCAGGTAGACTGTTTCAGTGGGGGTCCCCTTCATGGTCTTGACCTCTTTGCTCATACTCTCACTCCTCCCACTCTTTTCCAGTGCTCTGATGCGGGACTCTGCCTCTGTTTCCCTCAGTTGTTGGATGAAGGGTCTATGGTGATATTTAAGATATTCATCAGTCTGACTACAGGGCAAGGCAAGTTCAGGCCCTATTCTCATTGGGTGGGTACCGTGTTCAGCCTAGATATATTAGGGAGCAATGTTCCTTACCCTCTCGGAGGAATGGATGGGGGAGGGACGGAGAGAGGTAAGTTGAGGGAATGGGAGGAGGGGAGAGAGTGAGAACTTGGGTTGGTATGTATAATGAAAAGATATAGTTTGTTTTCTTTTTTTTTAAAGTGAAAAATAAAATAAAATAAAAATCTGAGCATGAATGCATCACCAGCCTTGTGGTTTGGAGGTAATTCTATGGCCAAGGAACCTTTGAGACCTGGGACATTTTTAAAGTATTTTATTTTTAATTATGCACCTTTGTGTGGACACACACGTGTGTGCAGACGAGATGGGCGCATCAGACCCCTGGGAGCCGGGGTTACCAGTGGTGTTGAGCCGTGTGCCGTAGGGACTGGGAACTGAACCCAGGCCTCTGGCAGAGCATTCAGCACTTGCAACAGCAGAGCCACCTCTTCTCTCCTGGGACTTTTACTCTGAAGCCACCCAATCTGAAGACACCAACAGTGACGACACCTCTGGGTTTCACTCCCAAATAAATTAATACGTGAGATGATGTTTCTACAGGAAATTTTATCTTGATTCTATGGCCATTTCTATGGGGAATTTTATCTTGATTCTATAGCCATTTTGAGTTTAGGTAAACCAACGATGCCACCAGGTCCTGCAGCCTTGCAGGGCCACTCATCCCAGGGAGGGAACAGACTTGCTTGTTTCCTTCCTTCTAGAGAAGGCAAAAGTCCAGGAAGTGGCAAAAGTGGGTTTCACAGAGGTGGGTTAGAGGCATGGTTTGTCTAGAAAGTTCAAGTCTTCTGGTCAAATTTTAAGTCATCTTCCTTGACATCTGAATATCATAGAGATGTTTGATAGTTCTCTATGATGCTGGCCTAGGGTCTCTATTGCTGTGATAAACACCATGACTGAAAAACAAGTTGGGGAGGAAAGGGGTTATTAGGCTTACACTTCAGCATTGCTGTTCAGCACTGAAGGAAGGTAGGACAGGAACTCAAACAGGGCAGGAACCAGGAGGCAGGAGCTGAGGCAGAGGCCATGAGGGTGCTGCTTACTGGTTTGCTCTCCATGTTGCTCAACCCACCTTCTTATAGAACCCAGGGCCAGCATACCAGGGGCAGCACCACCCACCATGGACTGGGCCCTCCCACACTGATCACTAAATGAGAAAATGCCTTACAGCTGGATCTCATCCAACCGTTTCCTCTACTGAGGCTCCTTCCTTTGATGACTCTAGCTTGTGTCAAGTTAACATACAAAACCGGCCAGTACAGTTGCTATGTTTAAGAATTTCAAGCGTCATTTGTACACCACATTCTTCCTCCACAGTCCCAGTAAGACAGACCAGGAGTTCAAGGTCATCTTGGCTACTGACGCCCCTGGGCCTTGTGAGGCCTTTTCTAGGCAGGGGGAGAAGCTGGGAAGCTTAGCAGAGAAAGATGCTTGCAGCCTATCCTGAAGAACCGAGTTCAAGTCCCAGGGTTCACATGGTGGAAGAAGAGAACCAGCAACTTGTCTTCTGACTTCCGCACACAAGCAGCGCCATGAACATGAGCCCCGCCCCCACATAAGTGTAACATTAAAAGCTAAATAAAAGTAGTTATAAGAATAAATTTATTTAAGTCAGACTTAAGATGAAATAAAATAAGTACGGCTCAAAAATGCTCCCCAGAACTTAAATAGAGCTCTTGTGTCATCCGCTGGTGGGATTTACATGTGACATCCTTACCCACAGGGTTAAAAGCACGAGATGAAAACTGCGCATGCTCCAACTACCGAGTCAAGCTCGCTTCCAGGTGACTCTCATTGCTATCTAAAGTTGTTACGGGCTCCCAAGAGATGAGCAACAAAGTAAGAGCTTTCCAGAGCCGGGGTTGGAAAGCCCTGCGTGAGCCCTGGACCTCTACACCCCGAGTTACTGCACCATCCGGTGTTGTGTATCTTAGCTACGCAGGGCGCCAGCAAGGGAGGAAGGGACCCTACCTGGGTGCTTCACAGTCAGCAGAAGGAAGAGCAAGGAGGCAGCCACGCCGGGCAGACTGTAGCCTGGGTAATCCACCATCCTCCCTGGAGCAAACACAGGAGAGAGTGTGGCAGTGATACCCAGCATGTCCTGCAGGGCCCTGCTTGCTGTGGCTTGTTTGCTTGCCCTGTCAACTCGATTCAAGCTAGTGCAGCCATTCTCTGCCTTTCTAACGCTGTGACCCTTCAATACAGCTCCCCGTGTGGTGACCCCCAACCATAGCACTGTTCTCTAGTGGCTGCTTCATAACTGTAATTTTGGTAGTTATGAATCATACTGTAAATATCTGTGTTTTCTGATGGTCTTAGGCCGCCCCTGGGAAAGGTTCATTTGACCCTCAAAGGAGTCGCCACCCACAGGTTGAGAAATGTTGAGCTAGAAGAGGGACCCTCAGTGGAGGAGCTGCCTCCATCGGATTAGCCGGTGGGCAAGTCTTTAAGGTGTTGTCTTGGCTAATGATTGATGAGGGTGGTCCAGCCCACTGTGGGCGGTGTTGCCCCTGGACAGCCAAACTGAGCAAGCCATAGGGGGCCAGCCAGTAAGCACTGTTGGCTCAGGGTCTCTGCTTCAGCGCCTGCCTCCAGGTTCTTGCTGAGTTCCTGCCTTGACTGCCCTTCATAGTAGATGGTAAGCTGTTAGAGTAACCCTTTCCTCCCCAGGTTGCATCTGGTCTTTATGCTTATCACAGCCACAGAAAGCAAGGGAGGACAGTGTCCGATGGTGATTAAGAAAGCTTAATAGACAACCAACACCAAACCCGTCACTGTCAAACCATTGTCTGTCTCTAGTCTGTGTGCTTACTGATCGCAGCTGACCCCCTGCCTCACGTCTGACCTCTCCTGTGAGGCACGTTTGTAGGTACTCCTGAGGCCCCACCCCCTGACATCTCACGTAGTCCAGGATGGCTGGCTTCTAACTTGTTGTCTAGCCAGCGATGGCCTTGAACTCCTCCCTCTACATCTCGATAGTACTGAGATCAAAATTCCATGCACCCGGAGGCAATACTGAAGAGGATGAGGCAGGAGGATGTCCAGTTTGAGGCCAACCTGAGCTGGAGGAAGTTTCCTGGTTGAAATGAAAAGCAGTCCCCAGATAGAGATGAAAACATTAAAAAAAGACTCAGCCTGGTGTGGTGGCTCACTATCATTCCAGCACTCAGAAGGCTGAGGCAGGAGGATTGCCCTGAGTTGGAAGTCAGTAAGGGCTCTAGAGTGAGAACCTGCCTCAGAACACTGCTCTCTGAAAAACGCACAGTGGAGATTAACAGGAAGTGAGAGCCATCGTGACTGGTGGCTGTTTTCTGACAGGTCACCAGCTGTTACACAGACCTTACTTCCTCATTTTAGTAGGCTTCTCCCAAATCCCAAGTCCATCCTTCACTAGAGACTCTGCAAGCCACTCACCTGTCTCTCTCTCCTTTGGGGGGAAACCGAGGCTCTGGCGTTGTGTTGTCTCTCACCCACAGTGTTCCTCATCCACATAGCAGGTGTCTAAAGGCGGGTGAGGTCAGGACTCGCTGGCTGGAGAGGCAACCGTGGAGCAGCCCCAGGAAGCAGAGGCATCTTTGGGTTGGGTGAAGGGAGATGTGAATGCTTCCAGCCTAAAGGCAGAGCCCAATCCTCAAGGTTCACTCTGAAATGAGACTCCTGTCAGAACAGCACACTCACCTCCGTCCACCGCAATACACTCAAAAGCGAAACTCAGAGGCCGGGTGGACTTTGGCTGGGCTCTCTCTGATTTCGCTAGACTTCTAGGCATAGATATAGCATCGGCACTTACCTTGTCAGAATGCCAGCGCTCAGGCTGGACCCTGCTCCACACCCTGTCCAGCAGGTAGGACCTGGCGCCTGGTATTGCCCCATATCACGGCTACCTTTGTCCTGCCCACGAGACTGCTGAATTTCTATGGTTCTCCACATAGGGCAGGCTCCCCTCGGAACACAGTCTGTGGTCCTGCAGGGTTGGGAGCATGACCGTCTGTTTATACTCAATATTAACCCTACTGAAGAGAAAACTAGATCTTATCCGCACTAAAGAGAAAACCGAGGGGGTGACGTTCCTTCCCCGAGACCAGAGCATCAGGCCGAGGTGCCCTGTGTGCCTTGGTTGCTTTTTTTTTTAATCTCTTTTTCTGGAAAACAAAAAGCTTTTAACCAAGAAATCTGATAAGGTTCCTGACACAGTGTGTAGGAGGCTGCTGGGTGCCCCGTTGTGTGCTCTTCTTCCCACAGCCCTTCCTTGGGGCTCCCCTGAATTCTTCCATGCTGAGGGGGTCTCTAGATCCACTCATCCACTCTCAAGAGCAGGTAGAGCAGTGTTTAGCTTCTTTGGAAGAATTCTCCTCATTGTAACAGTGTAGTAGCAGAAGCATACAAAACACTATGGTTGGGTTCAAGCTGAGTGTCCTCATTCCTTCTCTCTCAGGATGCTTGGCCAATCCTGCTCCATCTGGCACACAGCTACTGAATTTGGTGTACAGATAGTGGGTCTAGATGAGGCCCTGCAGGGCAGTATGGGAGGAGCTAATAAGAAGGACACAGGGCCATTTCTCCACCAGAGCAGAAGGGTTGTGCCTTGTTAGTTTTATTTTGTCTTATTTATTTATTTATTTATTTTTGATACAGCATTTCTCTGTGTAGTCTTGGGTGTCCCGGAACTCACTCTGTAGTCCAGGCTGGCCCCAGACCCACAGAAATCCACCTGCCCCTGCTTCCTGAGTTTTGGGATTAAAGGTGCGTGCCACCACCACCTGACTTTGTAATGGTCAGTTTTAATCGTCAGCTTGACCCGTGTAGAATCCCCTGTGAAGGGACTCTCTATGAAGGATTGCATAGATGGGGTTGGTCTGTGGGCAAGTCTGTGAGGGAGTAGAGGGTTAGTAGAGGTGGGAAGACTCAGTCCTGAGTGCTGGAGGCACCATTTCATGGACTGGATCCTGAGCTGCACAGGAGTGAAGAGGCAAGGGGAGCTGAGCAGGCATTTTACAAGAGCAGAGCAGCCGTGACATCACAGGGGCAGAGCAGCCGTGACATCACAGGAGCAGAGCAGCCGTGACATCACAGGAGCAGAGCAGCCGTGACATCACAAGGGCAGAGCAGCCGTGACATCACAGGAGCAGAGCAGCCGTGACATCATAGGAGCAGAGCAGCCATGACATCACAAGGGCAGGGCAGTCATGACATCACAGGAACAGAGCAACTGTGAAAGCCCAGGAATTTGCAGTCACCCCGATTTTCTGAGATTTGCCACTTGAAGAAACTAAAGAAAGCAGGGGCTGGGGGCTGGGTAAGAGCAAGGGAAGGAAGGGAGAGAGGGAAAGAGAGAAGAAGGGAAGGAAGAGGTGGCGGTCCGTTAGTCAGTGGTACGTGAGACTTGCAGGCATTTAAGTTTCAGAGTGGGCAGTTCTGAGCTCTGGCGTCCATCTGTCTGCTACTGACTCTGTACTGTTGGGTCCGTCTCAGTACTAAAATCCTAAAAAGTTCTGACAAACATTCCTCCGAATGTTGAATTTCTCACTTAAAACTTTAATTGACTTTCAAATTTACTAAGAGATTTTACAAGTAGAAATTATTGTTTTCAACTCACCAATTACTGTTTTCTGAAAATGACAAAATTGACTTTGCTGCAGATATAAGCAAAGTGCCTCCAGAGGAGCTGGGAGGACCATGCGGGGTGCGCCCCAATCCTCAAACTCCCCAGGACCACAGAGAATCAGATTCCAACCAATGCTTAATTCCTGTCCCCACAACTATGAACGTGCCTGGCCTCTTGTCACTTTGGCGCGCACCACCCGCGCACCACCCTGCGTGGGGAGAACCTCCAGGCACTCAGCACTCGTCCCGTCAGGGCCGGTCAGGCCGTTTGTCTTCTTGGGGCCATAGATTCCCCCACCGACCCTGGAAGGTTCAGCTTGAACCCAGAGCTTCAGATTGGAATACTGTCTAACGGGAATCAGCGGCTCCTTCTAGCCTCCTCTCTCAAAGCCGGCACATGGCTGCCCTCTCCAGAGAAGATGCTTTCCCAGAGGACCAAACCGGAGAAGTGCAGCCCACTTCGGACATTCAGGCTCACGTCGCACTGGGAATAAGAGGAGATATTCTATTTGAGAAAATAAAATTAGAAGTAAAGCTTACTGGATTTGCACCCCTGAAACCTATCCCATTTTTTTGTCCTTTCCCTTGGCTGCTTTCTTGATCCCTTGGCCTCAAGGCTCCATCTCTGTGAAATGTACCCCAATGACGACAGCTCCACGTGTGACCAGTAGGTGGCAGATTTTTCCAAGACAAGGTGCTAGTGTTTCAAGGTGGCCGAAGAGACATGTCACCTTTTGGCTAAGGTCTGAAGAGCTGCGCCCCCAAACCTCACAAATATTAACTTCCAGTTCATCATTGTATCTAATTGTGGTTTTGTATTTCATATCAAACTCAGTTCAGGGCCTGGAGAAATGGGGCAGGAGTAAAAATACGGAGCGCTGTCACCAACTACGTTCAAGGACCCCAGAGGAATCCCAGGACCAAAGCTTTGTGGGGGAGGGTGTGGGGAAGACGCAGCGATGGAGAGAGGCTGCTTCCTCGGCTTCAAAGCTGCTGCCATGTTTCCTTGCCCGGGATTCTTAAAACACGCCTCAAAAATGACCAGCTCTTCTCTCAGAGTCAGCCCAGACTCCAAGAGTAGGTCACGGAGGCGTGAGTCCTCCAACAGCTCAAGGGCTTTGGAGGAGTCAAGAGCATCCAAGGTCAGTGGGTGGCCTGGAAGGTTCACGTAGGGCTGCAGGTGCAGGAGGCTGAAGTATGAGGGACGCTGTATTCTCAATATTAGGGTGAAACTTCCTTGCAAATGCGTACAAAGTGCAGCAGTGAACAGGGAGGAAGGAAAATGACATCTCCGAGGCTATACTCCCCTATTTAACTCATATCGCCGGGATAGGAAGTAGTTGGCAGCTGTTTAGTTTCATGAATCTATGTGGATTTAACACACTGTGTCTGGGTCTAATTCCATTCTAAACAGGAAAACCTGACTCTGCCTACAGACCCCCATAACCGATAAACCCACTAACGTTCAGGACATAAAATCAACAGGCAAAACCAATAGCTACTCCTGCACACTGGCAACAGGGTTTCTAAGAAAGAAATCATGAAAGGAATTCAACCCTTGATGGTCCCAATTTGAAGCAAACTTAAAAAAAAAAAATACTGATGAAAAAAATTGAAGAAGTCAGACTTGCTGGTGCCCTGTATCCCTGTCTCAGTGTGATGAACCACAAGTTCAAAGTTGGCCAGTGCTGCAGCGTGAGTCCTAGGCCAGCCTAGCTGAGACCCTGTCTCAGGATTATACTACAGTTTTATGCTGGGGTTAATTTAGTGGAGGAGCACATCCCTGCATGAGACGAGGCCCCAAATTTAATCCGTAGTACTCAAAAAAAATAATGAAAAGAAAAATAAACCGAAGAAGATACAGAAATGAAAACCCTTGCTGTGTTCGTTGTTTCGAAGAATTAATATTGTCAAAATGTTATTCTACTGAAGACAATTTAATGATTCATGCCATTTCCACCAAAACAACCATGAGATTGTTCTATAGTTCTAAATAACTATAGAAATCAGTCCTTAAATTTACAGAGTCACGAGAGACCCCAGTAGCCACGACAATCTAAGGCAATGGAAAAGCAGACCTGGGTGTGATCCTGAGCAGCTCAGGGTGCAGAGGGCGATCAGGGAAGGGATGCTAAAATGGAAGCCAGGGTTTGCAGATCCCTAAAATGTACTGAAGCTTCAGAACTGATCTGGGTCCAGTGTGGAAGGACTCCGATGCTGGGAACTATGGGCAATCCGGGTGGGAGAGTGAAGACAGACAGACAGACAGACAGACCTGTAGCTGGAATATAAATATATCCACACACATTTGGTAATCTTCATCTGAGTCCCCTTTGCCTCTGAGGCCCTGCTCAGCCCTTGGGGAACGTGTGGCAATGTGAGTTTTTCCACTCTCTGTTTTCTCAACACACATTTTTGTGTGTGGCCCAAACTTTGTGGTCTGGGTGGTAGAGAGTACGATGGAGCTGTGTCATGCAGTGGGCAAGCTGTCACAGGCTTGGACATGGGCATCAGATGGGTGACATCCTCAGTACTTGTTCCTTTGTGTCCCGTGGGTTCTGTTGGAACTGACATCAGTGGGACTCCCCAGAGGCCTCTGACCTCTCTAAGCTAGAAGTCCACCCTGACCAATGCTCCCCCAGCCTTAGGGTCGCTTCTTGGAATATATTCCATTCTGTTCCTGAAGGGGCTATGACTGGTGGCTCACCACAGTTTAATGTCACCAAGGAAAGTCATTCAGGTTACTCCAGAAATCCCCTCAGACACATGAGAATCTAGAGTTGGGAGAACAGGAAACCACAGACAATGTTCAAATCTATTTCTAAATTCTGTTTCTAAACTTCCTCCCATCACAGAGAATGGGAACTCAAAGTCATTCTCTGAAGTCTGAGTTTAATGATCTCCTGAGCAGAACCAACCAGCAGCCGGGAACTTGGCAGCATCCTAAGTTGCTGAGTGGCACTGTGTATTTGGAAATTCTTTAAACTTACTACACACTTGCCAAGAGGATGGCATTGCAGAAGCTAGCAAAAGATAGATGCAAAAATTGTGTTTGGATTTGGCTCTGAAAAGGGGCCGACCTATATTATAGCATTGTAGCATCAGCCTCTCGGTCTGGAATGATCCCGTGGGACGCTCCTGCCTTCAGGAAATGGATACCTAACACTCAGTGGACAGAACTGCACTATGGGTCTCCTCATAGTGACCTGGGAGTTAAACCCACATGCCCAAAGTGTCTGGCATGATCAGACCATCAGCAGTCAGAGGGTGGCTGCCTTTGATCTGTGGGGGTCTTTGTATGGCTAGATAGGACCCACCACAGTGTGGAAGTGTGGAAGACCTTCCCTAAGCAGTCTGACATTAAACAACCAATCCAGCCCAGCTGCCACACTCATAGATACACTCTATGTTTTCATGTTAGTGATTTTTAAATTTATTCTGTCTTCACTAATGTATTTTAGACGGAACTTAACTTGGGATAGAAAAGTAAGTTTGACCAACATTCTCAAAGTCTTGAAATTTTTTTGTTCAGTTTGTCTAAAGACTCCCTTTCTGAATAAATTAAGAAGTTTCTTCTTGAAGAGACTCATTTCTTGAAATCATACGTAGAGAATGTGTTATTAAATAGTGGATTGCGTAGAACCTATTGGCTAGAATTCTTTGCCTAGCAACAGATGTGTCAACCTGAATGACTTTTCTGATTGGCTGAAACTGAAGTGCTTGGCTTTTACTCCCTTTCCCTTCTTGTTAATTCTGCCTCAGTCTGTGACCTCTTCTGACCCCACCAAACAGCAAGAAGAAAATGGCCACAGGCAGGGCCCTGGTGTTAAGACTTTTCTTCATGGCTGCCCTGATGAGCCCCCAGAAGTCATGGGCTATCAAAGGTAAGTGCTAAGCAAAGCAGAGCCAGGGACGGTAGACAGCGAGCATTTGCAAGACAACGTTTGAGCTGAAGAGCAAGAGTGACGAGCGTCCTGTGGGTCTGAATCTGAAGGTTATAACACAGCTATAGTTCAGGGGAAATCCTTCCTTCCTACGTGGAGTAGGGCAGACTTTGTCGAGCAAGACAAGCCGAGGCATGCATTGCTGAGGACCGCCAGCCATCATGGCAGAGGCCAGACTTTGGGGTGATGGAGAAGTCATTTTTAAAAGGCACCAATAAGGGCATATATCTGGGCTTTAATTTTTTAGAGAAAATTAATAGTTAGAAGTGCTACACAATGTGTGGAGATTAAGTGGAAAAGCATCCCTGAGAAGCCCTTAGAGCTGCTCTTGGCTGCACACCCAGCAGCTTGTTTTCCCCATGTCGGTCCTGCTGTATTTAACCACAGGCACTGCCAAATTGACCCCATAGGATGGGCAGGCAAGTGTGTTTAACTGATTGACCCTTGGGGCAGTGGTGGCAACGCCCACCCCTTGGTGTGACACAGCAGAGGCTGCAAGGTCAGAGGTCACCACTAGTGAGTTACACGTAGAGTAGCGGCTTGAGCCAGCGGAGACTACACAGCGGATTCTATCATCGTCTCAGAGGAAATACTGTGTGCTGGTGCAGACACCTGCTCTGAGCAGGGCTCTGCATCCAGGGGACACTGTCCATGGCTTTAGGCCGGAAAGAACTAAGTCAGGTGGAGTCTCACCTCAGCCGTGCAGCAGCCGCTTGGGCTTCTATTGCCCAGGGACTAGGAAGGCAGATGCTCTTCCTGTGTGGGTGTGGCTGGATGGAAGGGGCATCTAGAATATATGTTTGTGCAGAGAGGCCACTGTAAAATAAGTCCCTGGGTCAAATTAAAATCGGTCCCCTTACTCCTAAAGACAGCAGAGAAGCAGTGGTCTCCTCATCTCTCTCACGGTTGGTTATTCTCCTTGTCAATCATAATAGACCGAGTCTCACAAAAGCTTAGTCACACCCTAAGTGGTGTTTAGATAAAGGTCAAGTTTCAAGGTCAACCCAGGGATGCCCCTTCTCGCTGAGGAAGCTTTGGAGTGACCTCACAACGTTGCAAGTTCTCTGTCCCAACCTCCTGGGCACCTCAGGCTCCACTTACATCTCTAAGGGTCTAGTCTGTGGGGCTTAGAGCAGTTTCTGTCCACAAACTGTCAGCAGTGCTTGTTAGAGGCCTGAGGAGGTGCTAAGAAAGTTTTTGTCTCAAACCAATCCTGGTGGAGCGGGACTCCAGCAGAGCTGCGATTGGAAGCTCAAATACTGAGTAGATAGTGATTTGCTCCCATTACAGGGTAGGGAAAGGGATCAGGTGTCGCGCTGTGCTTAGTTCCAGAGTTCCTAATGAATCCTTTCAAATACTCTTCTCCCTTCAGAGAGCACAGCGCCAGGGGGAGAGCCGCTGGTGGCTGGTGTGCCACCTGAGTGATTTACGTCCACACAGCAGGGAGCCAGGAACTTTCTTTCTTATGCAATGCTGCTAGATTTCTAAAGTCCTGAGGTCATTAGATGTCCACTCAAAACTGTCTTCTGAATCAACCTGCCTCTCCCTCAAGGCTCAGGGAACTTTGTAGAAGAGAGGGCAGAAAGAACCTAAGAGCCAGAGGATGGGGAGAGCCCCGTGAGACCCTGTCTTTCAGGTGTGAGGAGTGTTGCTTACTTGAATGAACTTGCCGTGGCTGTGGTTACCTGCCCAAACCAGTTAAACAATCCAGCCCGGATTGGGAGGGGCTCTGGAGGCCCCGCCCCTCGCCTAGGAGTTGTTTGCAGCTGACAGCTGCTGAGGAAGAGTTAGGAGTTAGTTTTCTTTTGGTGTGTGTGTGTGTGTGTGTTGGGGGTGGCCACTGGTTGGTGGCTCATGCTTCCATGGGTAACCTCATACGCAGGCACACGAGGACAACACAAACTTGACTGGTGGGTTGACGAAGAAGGCTGTGCCTTGTCTCCCTCATCCATTCACCCTCTTTGAGACAGCTCCCTTCTTTCTCACCTCCCTGCTTTGCTCAGCATGGACGTCCATCACCCAGACCTTGTCTCCTAAACCCCAACCTTTCCTCTGCTATTCTACGTGTGCCAGCCCCCATTGATCCCCTCCTACGCACACACATGGGTTCTCTGGCTCCCTCTTCCATCTCCCTCCCTAACTTCCTTTCCTTTCTTTTCAGAGGAGCACAGGATCATCCAGGCGGAGTTCTATCTTTCCCCAGACGACAAAGGAGAGTTTATGTTTGACTTTGACGGTGATGAGATTTTCCACGTGGATACTGGAAAGTCGGAGACCATCTGGAGACTTAAAGAATTCGGACAGTTTGCCAGTTTCGAAGCTCAGGGTGCATTGGCCAACCTAGCTGTGGACAAAGCTAACCTGGAAATCATGATAAAGCGTTCCAACCACACTCCAGCCACCAATGGTACTCCCTTCTCCTCTGCATCCCTCCTCCTCCTAGCTTTAAGACAGATGCTCTGAATATCTCTCTCCCTAAGCTCGCTGAGACCTAAGCTTGCTCAGCTCAGCAAACCCAATCCTCAGGCTACAGGCTCAAAGATGTTCGACCCTCAGGGCTTTTCTGTTCTGGTCTTGGCTTATTCACCCACTGTCTCTCATGAAGTCATTGCCCTAATCTACACAGAGGAAGTTAGAAACAGGTTGGGGGTGGGCGTGGGTGGGTATCACACCACAATGCTGACTCCTAAATGATGGAGCTCGGTATTGGCTGGCATGACTCCTCAGGGCACAGCTTCAGAGTCCTGAGGTAGAATTGTACCATGCGCCAGAGTGGTGGAAAGGAGGGGAACACGCTGAGGGACAGAAAGCTGATTTGTGTTGTGTCCCCCACAGTGTCCCCAGAGGTGACTGTGCTCACCAACAGTCCAGCGAGCCTGGGGGAGCCCAACATCCTCATCTGCTTCGTCGACAAGTTCTCCCCTCCGGTGGTCAATGTCACCTGGCTTCGGAACGGACAGCCTGTCACCACAGGCGTGTCAGAAACCGTCTTCCTACCCAGGGATGATCACCTCTTCCGCAAGTTCTACTATCTGACCTTCCTGCCCTCCACGGACGATTACTATGACTGCAGGGTGGAGCACTGGGGTTTGGAGGAGCCTCTGCTCAAGCACTGGGGTACGGCACATCGGTTGGTTCACGTTAAGACATCCTGTGGTGATGGTGATGCTGGGTTCTGGACCCTTAGCACTCTCAGTGTAGGGATGGGAATAGCTCAGTGGTACAGTGTTCGCTTCTTATGTGTGGGCCTCAAGTTCAATTCCCAGCACCACAAACTAAGAGTTCAGTGTTTCACAACTTTGATTACAATGTATACCCTTCTCTTCTCTCATTAACAGGACTCCTCCACCTAAAAAAAATCACTTGTATGGGTGTTTGCCTGTGTGTATGTCTGTGTATCATGTTTGTGTCTGGTGCCCTCGGAGGTCAGATTCTCTCCAACTGAAGCTATGGACAGTTGTTAGCTGCCGTATGGAATCTGGGACAGAAACCCAGGTCCCCTGCAAGAGCAGCCAGTTGTCTTAACTGCGGAGCCACCCCCCCCACCCTCAGAGCGCATTCTCTTTATTACCCTGGTCACCACTGCTGTTCCCTACCACAGTAATTGACAGCTACTTTGCTTTATTTTTTTTTTTTTTTGCCCAGAATTTGAAGAGCAAACCCTCCTCCCAGAAACTAAAGAGAACGTGGTGTGTGCTCTCGGACTGTTTTTGGGTCTTGTGGGCATCATTGCCGGGGTTGTCTTCATCATCAAGGGTATGCAAAGACGGAATGCTGCAGACCGCCGCCAAGGAGCCCTGTGAGACGGCTGGAGGTGGGTTATGTGCAGTCGGACTCGCACAGATGTGAGGGTATTGGAGGGAAGTTAGTATATGGGGGGTGATGGAGCCTTTTGTTGGAAGGGATCAAGCCTTAGCATTGGCTGATATCGCAAACCTCCAGGATCCACAATCCCTTTTGTGGGTGTTCCTGGATCACATTTTGAGTCTTGGAAATTTTCTTCAGCTCCCAAGACCATTGACTCACTGAGAACACAGTGACCTGGTGACTTGGGGAAGTTAGTTCCCAGACTCAGGCACTTCTGAACTCGGTGTTCCAAGGCAGCAGCCATGCTGCCAGAGTCAGAAGTCTTTGGAGTTAGCCTCTTGGATCCGTGGCATGAACTGGAAATCTCTTGAGTCAATGACTGGTATTGATCCTTTAGTATGAAAGATGCTTCTAGGGGGATCTAGGAAGAGGCAAGGCATGATGACCTTTGTGCAAAATAGGGTTAGCAGTTCATGTTGGGAACCCAAATCTACACTTAAGGACTTCCGCAGCGTCAAATGATCAAGGGGGCAAGGAAGGAAGCTGACTCCCTGGTAACCGTGTGTGTTCCACCACAGGCGATGCCTTTAACAGAAGCAGAACGAGGAAACTTGCTGTGACATCGGCTGAGCCCCTTTTCTCAGCTGTTCACCTCAGCGGAGACTCGCACCTTCTGCAGTCTCCGGCCTTAAACCTCGACAATGGCTGCAGGTTCTCTGGTCTGATGTGTAGCTGGGGTTCTCTGCCTCCTTCCTGTGTTTTCTATCTTCCATCCTTTGCAGTCACCACCTAATTCCCTGACAAATATCATGACGTTCTTCCTCTGCTGTGGAACTCTCAGAGCACTGCATGGAAGTATCTTCTGCTCTCTTACAGCTTGCTGTTTCTCCAAACTGTGTTTTTTCCCCTACAAATAATAAACATCTTGGATGGGTTGTGAGGTGCTTTTCATGTCTGATCAAGTTCTTGGTGGAGAGGAGGGGCCCGATTAATCTGTGTGCTCCCTCCAAGTCTGAACGTGGAATACCTTCATGAGCTCTGGGATTAATCAGAAACCCCAGGTTCACCAGGGATACAGATGCTATTGTTTGAAGATGAGTCCTCGCCTGACAAACCTCAGAGCAGGGCTGCTGTGCTACAAACTCAGGATCAGTGTGGGGAGATCTGTAGGGAGCTTCCCTGCCTCCACCCATTTTATACACGTATGACATTCTCAAAGAAAGTTTAAAGAGATTCAGTATGCAAATAAGGTCAGCACTAACTGGACTCAGTGTGTATCTATGTGCACATGCATGCATTTATATATGCCTGCGTGTGTATGTGCCTGCGTGTATATGTGCATGCATGCATATGTGCCTGCATGTGTACGTGCATGCGTGCGTATGTGCCTGTGTGTGTACATGCATGCGTGTGTATGTGCCTGTGTGTGTACGTGCCTGCGTGTGTATGTATGCACATGCATGTGTGTATAAAGAAAGTCATGGATTCTAGAAGTGAGAGGAAGTGTTTGAGGGATCATGGAAGGAGCTGGAGGAGAGAGGGATGGGTGGAAATGATGTAAACATATAAATATGACATACTTGTGTCTAAGCGCCCCAAGTAATTATTTTAAAGAAGAGATTCAGAATTGATACTTGGGTCACATTAACAGAATCAGTGAACGCAGTCCACGCTAACTGAATCAGTGAACGCAGTCCACGCTAACTGAATCAGTGAACGCAGTCCACGCTAACTGAATCAGTGAACGCAGTCCACGCTAACAGAATCAGTGAACGCAGTCCACGCTAACTGAATCAGTGAACACAGTCCACAGTAACTGAATCAGTGAACGCAGTCCACAGTAACTGAATCAGTGAACACTGTCCACGCTAACTGAATCAGTGAACGCAGTCCACGCTAACTGGATCAGTGAACACAGTCCACAGTAACTGAATCAGTGAACGCTGTCCACGCTAACTGAATCAGTGAACGCAGTCCACACTAACTGAAAAATGGGGAAAAGCACTTGATCGTCTGGATAGACTCAGAAAATGAATTGTGTGAGAACTTAACATTTGGATTTAAAGGTTTTTCTTTTTCTTTTTCTTTTTTTTGAAATAACTGCTATCTTATGAAATCTGTAATAAAAAGAAATTTATTTGATCTGGGGAAAGCCAGCTGTCCTGCTTTTCCCATCAGACACAGGCACAGAACACTCGATGCTTCCCCACTTGGCACCTAGGGCACACTGTGGCATTATGGTGTTGGGCAGTGAAAAAAAATGGCAAAATAAATAAACAAAAGGTATTAGTATTTCAAAGAATACAAAATTTAATTGGTTCCTTTTTGATATAACCAGATACTTAAGAAGAAAAGAAATAACAGACAAAAGTATGGTGATATTTCGTTTGTGTTGTAACAAAGTTTGCCTGACTAGCACCTGAATGCAGAGCTAGCCACACTAGTCAGCCATGCAGGCCAGGCAGTGGTGGTGCACACCTTTAATCCCAGGACTCAGGGGACAGATGGATCTCTGTGAGTTTAAGGCCATCCTGGGCTACTTGAGATTGAATCTGTCTAAAAGAGAAACAGAGCTCACACAAAGGTGATCCCAGCATTTGGGATTCCATGTCTTAAATCCCAGCACTAGGGAGGTGGAGACAGGAGGGATATGGCTGGGCAGAGAGAGGAATATAAGGCAGGAGGAGACAGGAGCTCAGTGCAGGCTGAGGGTTCAGTCTGAGGATTCAGTCTGAGGTTTCGTAGAGACAGGATCGCCCTTTGGTCTGAACATTGGTAGAGGTAAGAACTCTCTAGTGACTGGCTGGTCTGCTTCTCTGATCTTCCAGCATTAACCCTTATATCCGACTCTAGGTTTTTTTTTTATTATTATTATTAAGAACAATTAGATTTCGTGTTACAGCACCAGACAAAGGGCAGGGGAATATAAGGTGGCAGAACAGGGGAGAGGAGGGGACGTCTCTCCAGGGACTGCAGGCCCACACACGGGATGGGCAGGCCATCAGGGAGAACAATCTGCAGGGTCCAGAGCCAGGAGGAGGCAGGTCCTGGTGGAGCACTGTCAATGGAGGAACTCGAGCAGGCAGGACATGATTTCAGACATGGAGACAGGAGAGCTCCTTCCTTCAGCCTTATCACCTCAGCTCAGCTCCGGAGTCCTGCAGAGCACAGGGGACAGTGGCATTTTCAGACCCAACTCTGCAGTGGCTTCTCTCCTCCTCCCCACAGGCTTCCCTGACAGTGTGGTCGTGAGCAAAGAGAACTTCTCAGGCCCCAGCCAAAGCTGCTTCAGAGTCCAGGCCTTCAGTAAGCGCAGGGAACAAGGCTCAGTGCAAACCGCCTGGCCGGACCCTGGCAGGGCCTAGCGGCTTTTCCTTCCCCTGTGCGTTTCTCAGCCTGTTCTCTGTCTGTCAGTCTTTCTCTTATCTGCAAGCCACTGCTCCTTGGGTTGCTCTCCAGCACCCACAGAGAGGTGCGTTCGGAAGCTGCTTAGACTTTGAGCTCACCTGGGGGACGGCCGTCTTCACAGAGGCTCTACCGACTCCCTGGTAACTAACCTTAGCGAAGCCACGACTCTCCCCTGAAATGCTACGGAGAAAGTTGGCCCCACCAGCTCCGCACCTCTCAGGTTCCTTGAGTAGACGAACAGCCCCCCTGGGAGGGACAGCAGACCCAGCACCAAGACCACAACTCCACTCAGCATCTTCTTCCGTGCCGACGCGGACTGAGCCCCTGAGGAGGAAGCCAGGTGTGGACTTTTAATCTCAAATTCAACACCCCTCATTGAGGTCCTGATATTCGGAGCACTAGGGGAGCTAGAACCGGCCGCTTCTGGGAAGATATTTCAGAATCACACGAAACAGTGGAAGACTAGCTGCAGCTATGGATGGGAATGCGACTATCTGGTGTTGCTTTATAAATCTACACTATCCCTTATAACGAAACTCACGACGTCATTTCTCCTAGCAGCAGCTGGTGGCTGCGTAGTGTTGCCCGGGTTCCACTTTACTCTTAATAATGCTGTCCGGAGAAGGTGTATCTAATTTCAGTTCCTTTCTGGAGTTGTGGTCTAAACCTTAGAGGTACACTTTTCTCTGATTCTTGCCAGAGAACCTAACTCATGCTGTGTGCTGTACTGGGGACATCTGTCATCACTGACACATCTTCACCCAGCCTATCTAAATGTTTTGTTTTTCAATGACTTTATATTTGGGAACATTACTACATAGCTCCCGACTTAATCAGCCCGTATGTGGTTGTAGAGATGGAACTAGGCGAGGAGTAAAAGCCAGTAACTTGGAATTCTACACATCTTTCTCTGTGGAATAAGCCATTCCCCCTTTCTGGTGGGCAGGGATTCTTGGGGCCAGAGAGAGCTGACAGGCAGAGGTAAGCCACGCCCCTCCCGGGTGGGCGGGGATTCGCTGGATCAGGAGCTTCCTACTCACTCCACACCACTCTGGCAGGGCTGGTCAGGCTGGGATGCTCCACCTGGCAGGTGTAAACCTCTCCACTCTGAGGAACCGTCTCCAGCATCACCAGGGTCTGGAAGGTCCAGTCCCCATTCTGGATCAGGCCCGTGGTCACGACCCCAGCCTTCTCTTCCTGGCCATTCCGGAACCATCTGATTTCAATCTGGCCGGGATAGAAGCTGCTTACAGAGCAGACCAGGAGGTTGTGGTGCTCCAGGGGCTGCATCTTTGCCGAATACACAGTCACCTGGGGCTCAGCTAGAGGAGAAGGGGAGGTGAGAATAAGTCACGTGAATGTTGCACCGCACTCACATGCACACACACGTGTAATTAAAAATAAAACAACTTATATTTTCAACAAGCTAAGCAGCATCAGGCCTAGTTAAAATGTGGATGGGAGAGCCTGCAAACCACTGAGGAAAACGCTGGAAACCAGAGCTGTGGACGGCGGGTGAAGCTCAGTGTTTTAGCTAGGACTACTATTGCCGTGAAGAGAAACCATTACCATGGCAACCTTTGTAAAGGGAAACGTCTAATTCAGGTGGCTTACAATTCAGAGGGTCAGTCCATTATCATCATGGTGGACATGCCAGCGTGCAGGCAGACATGCAGCTGGAGAAGCAGCCGAGTGTCCTGGATCTGGCAGGCAACAGGAAGTGGTGTGGCACTGAGTGATGCTTGAGCAAGAGAGACCACAATGATGCACTTCCTCCAACAAGGCCACACCTACTTCAACAATGCCACACCTCCTAATAGTCCCTTTGGGGGGGTCGTTTTCTTTCAAACCCCCACCCTTAGAGAAGGAATGGACTTTCCCTGCCAGTGTGAACCATGTAATAGAAACACAGAAATGAAAGAAATGGGCATTAAAAATAAAGGAGAGGTATTTCTTTTTATAATTTTTACATTTTAGTTCTACTTTTACATAATTAAACTTGTCCTTACACAATTTCATACAGGTACATAGTACATTCTGTTCTCCTCTGTCCCGCTATTTTCCCATCGCTGACCCTCCACCACGAATCTCTCTCTTTTGCACATTTGTGTCTGTTTTGTTCTGAAATATTTGGCAACACACACACAAAAAAAAAAAAAAACAACAACAGTCTAACAAATTGAGTGTGTGCTAACCCGCCTCACCCGAAGAAGAATCTGCCGCAACTTCGTTATGAGCGGTACTACATAAAACAGCAGCACAGTGCATTAGGAACAAAATTGTGCCTAAGAGCCAGCTTCGCATCATTGAAAAGATTTATCTTCATTTCTTTATATGTGTGTTTGTGTGTGAATGCCACAAATGGAGGACAGAAGAGGGCGCAGGCCCTGGAGCTGGAGCTACAGGCAGTTGTGAGTGAGCTACCTAGTTTGGGTGCTGGAAACTTGAACCTGGGTCCTCTGGAAGAGCAGCAAGTGCTCTTAACCCCTGAGCCGTCTCTCTAGCCTGTCTAACCATTTCAATGATGTAAAAATACATATGCCAAGAAAAAAAAAAACAAAGTCTTTATTTATATTTTTAATTATGTGTGTACATGAGTGTGTGAGTATGTGTTTGTGTTTGTGTGCGTGCATGCACACGTGTGTGTGTGTATGTGTGTGTGCAATACTCATGGGGGCAGTAGAGAGACTCAGATCCCCTGGGGCTGGAGTGGCAGGCTTCTGTGAGCCGCCCACCATGAGGACTGAGAACTGTGAGAACAGAACATGACCTGAACCTTGAACTCTCTGCTGCCGCTGGAGGACCTTTTGACCAAAAAGGTTTCAGAGTCTCTCTCTCTCTCTCTCTCTCTCTCTCTCTCTCTCTCTCTCTCTCTCTCACACACACACACACACACACACACACACACTTTCACCTGTGCACCTCCAGCCCAATGTTTACCTTTTAAGTTCAACAGGAACCAATCAACAAGTTGGTAGTTATTTCTGCACTTGTCCACTAAGGCCCGATAATTGTCCAGGACATCCTTCTGGCTATTCAAGTCCTCAGCTATGGGCTTCCCCAGCTCCGTCACTGCCAGGAACTTCCCAAAGTCACTGTCAAAGCGTGCAAACTCTTCCTGGTTATAGATGAATCTGGTCACAGTCCTCATGCGCTCCGTCCCGTTGAGGTAATGACACTCACCCTTCAGCTGCAGCAGGAAATGTGCTGTGGGCACAGGACACACTATTACAGGCTGTGTGGGAGGAGACTCAAGCAACGTCCCAAACCGGGAGGTCAGCGAAGGGAACTTTGACGCCTGCAAGGAACTCGCCTCCTGTACCCTCTAATTCCTAACTACGCCACCACGAGTCCATCTTGAACAACTGAAGCAGATGGAAACTATTGGGTTTCGTTATTGCTGTTGCAATAAAATATCCTGACAAAGATAACATAGCCAAGAAAGGGATTGTTTGGATGATAATTTCAGGGTATAGTCTACGACTGACAGCAAGCCAAGGCGAGAACTTACAGCTTCTTGTCCACAGGGAGGGTCAGAGAAAGAATAAGCACGTGGATCCTCACGTCTCTCATCTAGCTTCCTCCTCTCTGATACCCCTATCTTCAGGGCCCCCACCTAGGGAATGGTGCCACCCACAGTGGACTGAGTCTGCCTACATCAGGTAACAATCAAAACAGTTTCTCACAGACATATCCATGGGCTATCCTGATATAGATAATTCCTCATTAAGATGCTCTTCCCATGTGATTTAATTCGAGTTGTGTCAAGTTGATAGCTAAAACTAAACATCACAAAAACCACGTGGGACAGGGACCCCCTTCTCAACCACCTGCTGCCCCTTCTCATGCCCACAGGTCTTCACCCTCACCTGAAATAGCACCCACCTAGAATCATCTATAAAACAACCCTGAGTATTGGCCTTGTGGCAGGCCTTGCTGACCCTGGGAATCCTACGAGGGAAAACTCAATCTCCTTTCTGCTCTTGGAGCTAAAAATTGTGTAAGTGATGAAATTATCTAAGGATGAGAAAATTCAAAGAGAGGCAGAATAACAAGGCAGATGCTAATGACACGACACAGGAGGACACTAGGGGTGGCTTTTCAGATATGTAAATGGATCCGCTAGCTGTTGTAGAGGCAGATCCCTGGGACCATGAGCGGGTGGGATGGTAACACCAGCACAGAAGGAAACAACAGGCAGTTCTTGTCTGCAAATATCCCTGTGCCATCACCCTGTGCAGTCATCCTGTGCAGTCACCCCTCTGTCTACATCCTGTGCAGTCACCCTGTGCAGTCACCCTGTGCAGTCATCCCGTGCAGTCACCCCTCTGTCTACATCCTGTGCAGACACCCTGTGCAGACATCCTGTGCAGTCATCCTGTGCAGTCATCCCTCTGTCTACATCCTGTGCAGACACCCTGTGCAGTCACCCTGTGCAGACACCCTGTGCAGTCACCCTGTGCAGACATCCTGTGCAGTCATCCTGTGCAGACACCCTGTGCAGTCACCCTGTGCAGTCACCCTGTGCAGTCACCCTGTGCAGTCACCCTGTGCAGACACCCTGTGCAATCACCCCTCTGTCTACATCCCGTGCAGTCATCCCGTGCAGTCATCCTGTGCAGTTATCCCGTGCAGTCATCCTGTGCAGTCATCCTGTGCAGTTATCCTGTGTAGTCATCCCTGTTTACCCTGGAACTCACTCTGTAGACCAGGCTGGCCTTGAACTCAGAGAAATCTGTCTGCCTCTGCTTCCCAAGTGCTGGGATTAAAGGTGTGCAACCCCACCACCCAGTTTACACAGACATTCATTTCCATATTCTATAGTTCCAGGATGGCAGAAAAGCCCCAAGTCTCTGCACTACTGTGCTTAGCCTGAGGGGCTTAAATAAAGTCTCTTCCACTTTCTGCATCTCTAGAGTGTGGATAACCATGCCACAAGCCTAAAATTGTCTAGCTATGGCCTAAGCAACTCAGCAAAGGTCTTCACACCTTAGGACTCCAGGCCACAGCTTCTGGTGCCCAAACCCCTGATAACAATTAGCTTGTCCCTTCAGATCTACAGAGACAGACCATCTGAGTAGATAACGCCACCAATGTTGCTAAGAGTACCACAAACCTCAGTACCAATGGCAGCTACATGATGAAGTACACAGGGAAGTCCTCTCCTCTCCCCTGTGCCCCACAGCCTTAAGCCTGTGGTTACTGATGCCACAGACCCCAGAACCATGAGACCAGCTGTGTTCAGTTCTCAGGACCTAGGGAAATCCCATTCATATTTCTACCATTGTAGCCACTCAACCTTTAGGCCCCTTGTCTCCTGCATCCATCCTGAGCATTCTCGGGAGAGGCTGCTGTGTCTTGAGGGTAGGACCACTGGTGTCACATGCCTTGGTGTTGCTGTGCCTGTGCAGAGAGGCTTCAGCTCAGTGTTCTTCATATCCTACCCCACGCTGCCATCAGGGCTGGACTCTTGAATAGTCTCAGGCACACAACCATGGATGCCAACATCCACTATAAAGTTGTAAACCTTTATGAATCCCTGAAGGTTTTTACTGCGGTGATGAAACACCATGACCAAAGCAATGTGGTAAGGAAAAGGTTTATTTGGCTTATGTTTCCACACCTCTGTTCATCTTTGTGGGAAGTCAGGACAGGAACTCAAACAAGGCAGGAACCTAGGAGGCAGGAGCTGATGAAGAGGCCATGGAGGGAGCTGCCTACTGACTTGTCCCTCATGGCTTGTCCAGCCTGCTTTCTTACAGAACCCAGGACCACCAGCCCAGGGATGGCACCACTCACAATGGGAGGGGCCTTTTCCAATCATTCACTAATATTCTACAGACTTGCCTTTAGCCCAATCTTATGGAGGCATTTTCTCATTCGAGGTTCCTTCCTCTCTGAGAACTCCAGCCTGTGTCAAGCTGACATAAACTCAGGCAGCACAGTGCATGCAGACAATGCTGTCTTAATCAAAGATGGGGAAACTGCACCGAGTACACTTTTGAGTTCTACTGTAACCAAGCTCCAAACATCCACTGCCCTGACTTTCTAATGCCTACTGTCTTAGTGTTCTATTGCTGTGAAGAGACACCATGACCACAGCAACTCCTATAAAGGAAAACATGAAATTGGATGGCTTACAGTTCAGAGGTTCAGTCCATTATCATCATGGTGGGACACAGCAGTGTGCAGGAGGACAAGGTGTTGGAGCTGAGAGTCCTACATATTGGCCAACAGGCAAGGGTAGGTGGTCTGTCTCACTGAGTATAGCTTGAGCATAGGAGACCTCAAAGGTCACCCCCATAGTGACAAACTTCCTCCAACAAAGCTATGCCTCCTGATGGTGTCACTTCCTATGAGCTTATGGGGGCCAATTACACTCAAAGTACAACACCTATTTAAATGAGAAAAACAACTTATTACAAAATCCAGTAACACTGGAAGAAGCAAATGTTACACTGGTTGTACACGCACCAGAGAAAGAGCACAAGAGCCAGTAAAGGAAACGCAACACCTCTAAAATCACAATTCTCCATAGGCAGATCTCTGATGGAAGCATATGGAGTGTCTGGGAATTCAAAATAATGACACAATTACAAGGTACATTCAAATAAAAGAAGCTCAAAGAATCTCCACTAGCTCTCGCCAAAATAGTCCCTCACTGAAGCATATCATACCCAAACAAGATTGTTGGAAGTACCAGAAAACATAGACTAATACAGCACTCTCAAAGATGGGGCTGAGTCACCAGGAGAGAGGGAATACTGTGGGACACATGCGCACGCGCGCGCGCGCGCACACACACACACACACACACATACACACACACACACACACGTGGTGGTAGGGGAAATGGAGACAGAGACCAAATCAGAGAGAGACAAACAGACACAGAGAGACAGAGAGAACTGTTCTTAAAACAAGAGACAACTACCAATTTACATAAAATAAATGCCCCTTAGACTTATATCAGATTTCCTGGAAAAACCCTTATAGGCTTGAAGAGAATAGGAAAAATTATTGAAAAAAAAAAGCTCCCTGTTGACTAAGACTATTATATACAGAAAGACTGTCCTTGTTTAAAAAACATTAAGAGAACTAGAAAGAAACAAAAATAGAAAGCACAAAGAACATAATGAAATTTACAGAACGACGTTCCTACCTTATGATAAGAACCTTAAATAAAGGGCGGGGGAGAAGGCTCAGTGAGTAACACTGAATAACAGTGAGTAACTGAGTAACACCGAATGACAGAGAGCAACAGCGAGGAACAGCACCTGCCAGCAAGCCTGATGAAACCCACATGGTGGAAAGAGAGAACTTACCCCTGAAAGTTGTCCTCTGACCTCTGTGCATACAGCAAGGAAAAAAAAAAAAGGAGGGAGAAGAAGGAAGGGAAGGAAATGTAATAAAAAATAACTTTAAATACAAATGAATTAAATCCATCAATCAACTAATATTTACTGGCTGAAAGAATAGGAAAAATAAGACTCAACTATGTACTGGGTACAAGAAACTCATCACGTTTACAAACAGGTTACATAGACTCTAGGAATGAAGGCTGGGAAGACACATCACACAGATGGAAAATAAAAGTGAGACAAAGTAACAGTACTTTGCCTGGTCAAGCAGACGTTACATTTTGAAAAGTGAAAAAAAAAAAAACAAAGAAGGTCGTTGCATATTGACACAATGATACATTTAACAAAGTGGCTTATTAGATATAAATAGGCACGTATCATGAACCAGATAGGGGAACACCATAATATAGAAATCAAATATTAATAGATCTAAAGAGAGAAATAGATCTAAATTAGAAATACATTAATAAATAGGGTTGTCAACATGCCATTCTCCTCTAGGAACAGAGGATCATCAAGGAAACTACTGAGTTTAACTAGAGGGCACAGTCAATGGGCCTGACGGAAGTCACAGAACACCATCCAGGGGCAGCAGGGCACACAGCTGTCCTAGCAACATGTGCACACTCCCGAGGACAGAGAACATGGAGAGCCGTAAATGAGGGCTCAATAAATTTTGCATCAAAATTTATTACTTGCATCAAAATTATGTCAAATGCATCATCCATCATCCCAGCCCAGAATAAAGTAAAACTACAATAAAAACAATTAGGAAAGTGGAAACAGTAGAACCAGGGGTGGATTACACACGTCCCTAAATAAGCAATATGTAATTGAAGAAACTAAGAAGGAAAATAAAGAACTTTCCAGAAAGAAGCAAAAATAACCACACAAAATATCTTCTGTGGGTATCAGCAAAAGCTATACGGACAGGAAGTTTGGGGAGTTTTTTGTTGTTTTTAGAGTTATACACTAGAGTATGTTTATTGTTCAAAGGTGTGGGTTTCATACAGACATCGTTAGTCAAATATAGCCTTACTTCAACCATGTTCAACCCCGTTTCCCTCTCCTGCCTGCCCTGCCTCTTTCTGGTGATTTCCGTTCTCCAGAACAGTCCTTCCCCTGCACAACCCCCTATCCTGAGTCAGGCTTACTCCACCTGCTATGGTGGTCGCCACTTCTGCACTGTTTTCTTACAACGGTGCCATTTTGAATTTGTTTAGTTATTCTTTGTTTGGCTAAAGGAAACCTATTTTTTTTAGTAATAAATGCAATAATTAAAAATAAAATTATATAAAACAATAAACAGCAATAAAAGCCAATGCACCTGAAGGAGTTAGAAGAGCAAGAGTAACCCAGACCTGAAATCCAAGAAGATAAGAAATGGTACAGATCATAATTTAATAAGGTAAAGCAAAGATATATGGCAGAAGTGATCAGTGGAGCAGAGAGCCAGCTTTAAAGGGATCATCAAGACTGAAAAATCCTTATCTAGTCTAACAGAGAAACAAAAAAGAGAAATTCCAAGTCAGTACAATTCGAGACTAAGAAGGGGGTGATGTCAGTTAGCTGTCCAATACAAGGGCCATGACACACTGCCTTGAAGGAGACTATGTCAAACACTGGGCATGCCTGGAACAGAGGGATAGACCCCTGGACAAGCACAGCTCACAGTAACTGAGCCAAGAAGACAGATGGAAACAAAATGGGCCGATAATGAGAGTCCAGGTCTTTAAGGTACTGGCAGAGTCCACGAGACTTTTGGAGAATTAATTCCCATTGTAGTTACGCTCTTCAGAAAACTGGAATGGATACAGCTTTGCCTAACCTTTCGTTAGGTCAGAATTCCCTGAAACAAAGCGACGACGATCCAATCACAAATAAACCAGAGGTGCAGGCTTTATGAACAAAGGTGCCAAAATTTCCAGTAAAACTCTAGTAAATCAAATTCAACCTCACATCAAAAGTTCATAGGTCATGCCCAAGTCGGATTCATTTTCCAGATGCAAGGGTGGTCTGACATATGCAAATGAGCGTGGAGAGCAGGCCAACAGGACGAAGGTGTAGAAACATAAACAACACGCCAGGAAAGGTTCTGACACAATTCATACTGCTTATGGGAAGAAAACTCAAAAAAATTAGGTATGGAAGGAACATACATCAAAATGATAACGGCAATATGTAAAAACCCACAGTCATGTGTGAGTGGGTGGAGCTACAGTCATTTCTTCCTGGATCTGGGAAGACACAGGCCCTCCACACTCACGGCTCTGGCTCAGTGCCTGACTGGAAGCCTTTGGAAGGGCTATTAAACACTAAGAATCAGTAGGATCCAAATCGGAAGGAAGTTATTCATGTTTGCAAGCATGACGTCACAGGAAAGCCTAAGTAATCCACCCAAAAGCTGTTGGACCTGATACACTCAGTGAAGGTGCGGCACACAGGAGGCAGCAGCCCTTTCTGTAGCGGTAATGAACTTGTCAACAGCGAACTCTATAGACCAATCCCGGGAGTGGAGAGGTGGCTCGGCGGTGAGGAGCACTGCTGCTCTTATGACTTCGAGCTAGGGTTCCAATCCCAGCACCCACAGGGCCGCTCACAGCTGGCTGCAATTCCAGTTCTTGAGGATTCAGTGCCATCTTCTGGCCTCTATCGGCACTGCAGTCTCATGCTGCATGGGCATACATACAATTAAGCCACCCATAAATATAAAACAATTTTGTTTTTGACAGGGTTTCTCTATCTCCGGCTGTCCTGGAATTCTCTTTGTAGACCAAGATGCTGTACCAGGCCTTTTCTTTTGGGCCAGCAACAAGTTTCCAAATCATGATAGAGACTTATTAGTTTCCATGCTCTGCCTAGTTGAGGCTCGTTTCTGGCTAGCTCTTCTAACTTAAATTAACTTTCTCTTATCTACCTTCCTTACTTCTGTATATCTTACTTTCACCGATTCTCTAAGTCTGACTGGCATTTGTCTGGCTTCTTGCTTTGGCTGGGTCCCTCATTTCTTTTCCTCCTTCTTCTCCTTCCTCTTCTCTCTCTCAAGCCTAGAGTTCTCCTCCTATTTATTCTCTGCCTGCCAGCACTGCCTTTCCTTTCTCTGCCCAGCTATTGGCCATTCAGCTCTTTATTGGACCAATCAGGTGCCTTAGGCAGGCAAGGTGAAACAGATGCAACACATCTTTTCCTAATTAAACAAACGCAGCATCAACAAAAGTAACACGCCTTTACACAGTTAAAATAATCACAGCAAAACAAATGTAACACATGTTTACATAGTTAAAACAATATTCTTCAGCATAAACAAATGTAGCACATCCTTGCTGAGTTAAAATAATATTCTGCAACAGGCTGTCCTTTAAAACCACAGAGATCCACCTGTCTCTGCCTCCGGAGTGCTGAGGTTAAAGGTGTGCACCATGACTGCCCATAAAACAATCTTTTTTAGATGAAACCCAAATAAGCCTATTAAAACACTGGAAAGGGAGCTATAAAGAGAGCTCTCAGAACAAGACATAATGTTCAAATGGCCAATAAGTGTTTGAGAAATACTCAGTTTCACTAACCATGAAGAAAGTGCAAAGCAAAATGACAGGGAAGCATTGTCACTGCAGGTAGGGTGACTCAGCAAAAATTAATAATTGCTGGTGAGGATGGAGGAAATAAAAATTAGTACAGACATCATGGCGAACAGTTGGAGGTTCCCCATAAAACCCAAACACTTGTAGGTATCAGCCCGAAGATGAAATCTTTGTACCCAAAAGAAATCTGAGTCCCCGTTTGCCACAGTGCTACTCCCCATAGAGAAGAGTGCAGCCGGCAGAGATGCCTACCCAAGGGCGAATGGGTAAAGGAAGTGTGTGCACAGTGGAATCCTACTCGGTCACGAAGGGAAAGAGGCCCCATCGCTGGGAACAACCTGGATGCAGCGGGAAGCCAAAGGAAATGGACCAGACTCAGAAAGACAAATGCGACATATTCCCACCTACTTGTGACCTGAAATTCGACCTGGACGAGGACCAAAGCAGAGGTGGTCACTAGAGCCTGGGGTGGCAGAGGAAGGTAGGTGACTAAGCTGGTGGTCACTAGAGCCTGGGGTGGCAGAGGAAGGTAGTGACTAAGCTGGAAGGAGACCCACAGGAAGTCCCAGAGCCATTCTTGCTTCTCTGCAGCATGGTGGGGTTATTACGGAGTTAGAACAATCTACAGAGCACATAAATATGGCTGGAAGAGTAAGGGATTCCATGTATAAATGCCTGGTGCATGGGAAGATGGGATGCTTAGTATGATGGCCAGCCACTGCACAAGTCAGGGGTCACCACTGCACACACACCGACATATGAGGAGTCCCCACTGCACACACTGACATATGAGGAGTCCCCACTGCACACACTGACATATGAGGAGTCCCCACTGCACGCACACTGATGTGTCAGGAGCTGAGAGGCAGCTCAGGGTTAAAAGCACTTGTTACAGAGGACCCAGGTTTGGCTCCTATACCCTACCAAGTCAGGTAGCTCCTGACGGCCTGTAACTCCAACTTCAGGGGATTCGAGGTTCTCTTCTAAGCTCTATCAGCACCTTCACTCGTGTGTACACACACAATTAAAAAGGATTTCTCAGAAAATGAGGAAACAACCTTCCTCAAGACCCAGTAATACCACTTTTGGGTACATATCCAAAGAATGCTCAATCGCACCACGAGGGCATGTGCTCAACTATGTTCATAGCAGCATTGTTTGTCTTAGCCAGAACCTGGA
>NW_026068289.1:201859-213203 GCF_014885135.2 Alexandromys fortis | reverse complement strand
CTCCCCCCCCCCTCTCTTTCTCCCTCTCTATGTATCCTAATTCCCTGCATAGGTCTTTATTTGCTGCTTGGCTTCTAACCCAGGAGAAGTTTGTAGCCTTCATGCTATCTGTACCCCTGCTTGGGGTGTACAGGTTGAGTTGTATGAAATTGTTGATTCTGAGCGCTGTAGATATATGGAAATAGAATCTCATGTCTAAAACCAGTTGAACCCCCTCCTTTATACTCAGGCAGAAAGGCGGCTGTTGCTAGAGAAACAGTGTGGGCCAGCGTGAGCTACAGCGAATGCCATCCTGAGCGAGGCTGTCAGAGGAACGGCTAAGTCTTCAGGGCACTGGGAGCACACCATGGATGCTCCTTGTCTAGGAGGCGGACACAAGCCCTGGGTACCGGGGTCGGCTCCAGGTCCCTTCAATAGGGAGAGCACACTGACGACTTCCCACGACAGCACCTCCACCACAGGGCTGCGGGGCTCCTAAACACTGGGAGAGAAGAGAAGATGCCCTCAATCCCTCCTGGCTTATTAGCCAGAAGTCCTAATGCCACGGATCCCAGGGAGGGCACAACACAGTCTTCTAGGATGGGGCAGCCCAATTGCCCTTAATTACACAGTTTCTTTCTTTTTGTAAAATCATCTTAATATTTTAGAGAGGTTCTGGGCAGGTCATTATTTTAACACTCTGATTTCTTCATCTTTTCCAAACCCTAGATATGTGAGATCAGGCTGGAGGAAGAAGGGGGACAGGATCCATTTGTGAGTCCATTCACAGGTCTCAAAGGAGCATCCAAGAGTCTTTTATATGGAAATAGTTTGAGATTCCTATCATTGAAAGAAGCAGTCAATGAAAAACGACAAAGAAAGAAGACCTAGTGCAGACCAAGGAAGCTGGTTTTTTGCCTTCCCCACCCGCAGCTGCTCAGCCCCTGAGGTGCTCACACTTACGTTGGGGGTCCCTGACCAAAGCCACGGGAGGGCTCAGCACCATCAGCGTCACAGTCACAGCTGCCACCCAGAGGCTTCTGGGGAGCCACACACCCATCATGGTGAGGAGAGGACAGGATGGTGGCCACAGAAGCAGGCCAGCCTAGCTGACGGAGGACTGTGAGCGGCTCCACCCACTGGTGCTGGCCCCGGTACCTTCAGTGCTGAGGAACCAATCAGCAGCAGAGGCGGGCAGTATCATCAGTTGGTGGACAGAGGTTCAGTGTGAAGGTGTTTCTGAAATTTTCAGTTTCTTTTGTTAAGCAGAGGGCTTGAGCTCAGGCTTGTAAAGTTTTGATCAGTGTGTGACTGCAGCATTTGACTAGACACTGTGCTGAGCCACCTCTTCTTCTCAGGTTAGCCTGGACACTGTCATCCGCCTCAGGACAATTTAACCTGCAGGAGGCTAGTCCCTACTGCGGTTCCCATCCGTGACTTCCCATTTGCTGAGGGAAATCTCTCTATTCTTCATTCCCCTCCTACTTTATCCTGAGAAAGGACAGAAGACTAGCTCAGGGAGGCATATACAGTGTTTAAGAAGACAGTCACTAAACATAAGGTATGAAATACTGTATATTAGCCAATCAAACTGTTTGTGAAATAGAAACATCTTGCTGCATAATAATCACACAATGACTTAAATTAAGACTGTACCTTGAGTGACAGCTCAGTATAGGAACCCCAACATTCATTTACTCTGTTCTGCTAGTCACCCCTTCATCTGTCTTGATATTTCTCAGGGCAGGATTTCCCACCCTGCAGTGAAAATCACTGGAATTTATTGCTAAAGATTAGGGGCACCTGACTTGGTGCTCAGAGCTGTACCAAGGGCTCTCTTTTAAAACTTTAAATTTTTTCTTCATACAATATATTTGGATTATGCTTCCCCTTCCCTCAGTTACTTCCAGCTCCTTCCCACCTTCCTCCTCACCTGCCTTTCCTGATTGGTATGCGTTAGTATAGAATGTAGGGGTTCCAGATATTAGTGATCCCCACACAATGTGAGGATTGACCCAACTGGTTCTTTTTATAAGCTGAAGTCCCTTGCTTTTGGGATATTTGTTGTTAAAAACCTCCCCAAAATTACTGCAGGCTCTTTGCCAATGTTCATTTTTTATCCATAATGTAGCCAGTGAATATCTCCCAGCAATTTCTGAAAATCATTAAGGGTTCACAACTGATCTCTCCTGACTTGTACTGTTTGTGATTGAATTTTTTGCAAACCTATTTCATACCATAGGTGATTACTAGAATCTTCTCTTGGTATCTCAGGAACATTTTGTAATCCCCACAAAGGCAGTATTTTCTTTACTTCTTCAAATTTTTTTTCTAAGGTATCTGTGTTTGAATCAGCTAGTAAGGTATTGTCCATATAATGGTAAATTATTGATCAAAGAAACTGTCCACAAATTGTTTCCAATGGTTGTTTTACAAAACATTGACACAAGGGAGAGTATTTAACATCCTTTCTGGGTTAATTTTCCATTGATATCTTTTAACGGGCTGAGAATTATTATAAGTGGGCACCACGAAGGCAAGTTTTCTCTATCCTGTGCTTGTAAAGGTATAGTGAAGAAACAGTCTTTTAAATCAATCACTATAATAGACTATGCATAAGGAATAGAGAAGTCAAGGGAATTCCAGGCTGTAGAGAGTCCATTAGCTGATTACTTTATTTATGGCTCTCAAATTAGCTAACATTCTCCATTTTCCAGATTTCTTTTAACGAATTGCAAAGACTGCTAGATTCTTCAGAATGTTGAGCATTTAACTGCTGCTGTCCCAGCTGTCCTGGTGCCTGTAATTTTCCTGCTGTTTAAGGCCGTTGCTCCATCCATACAAGTTTTCCAGTTAACCATTTTAAAGGTAGGGCTGTCAGTATCCTCATAAGGCTACCAGCAGTTGTGTCCTGTTTATGTACAACCTGAACAGTCTGTGACAGCTCTTGAGAATACAACCGAATATTTATCTCAGAAACATTCTCTACTTTACAGCTTGCTTCTGAGGAATGCTGACCTGTGTTTACTATTGCTGTAATGAATCAGATCCCCATAAATTCATTGCTACATTAGCCACATGTGGTTTTAATTTTCCTGTCTGTCCTTCTGGTCCTATTTATTTGACCCATCTAGAATTTTTTTGTTCCTGAGATAAAGTTCTAATCACAAGAATTTGAACATTTACCTCCTAAAGTGGCCAGTCTGCATGCCAAGATTTTGGTGAAATTATGGTTACCTCCACCTTTGTCAACCAAACCTTTCTATTACAATGCATTTTGTCCTTATTTTTAGCTTTGGTCTTTGGTCAATTATTGAATTTTGCCAAATATTTGTTTTATGGTGTCTTCTGAAAATTTGTCTTACCTACCGAAGCTGTTCTGTCATCCAGAGCAGTACTGCTTTTCATAGCAGACATTAGTTCTTTTAATTGCTCTGAGTTTCCCCTATGCTGACAAGGACTGATTGAACCAAATTTAACATGGGGGCCTGTGAGAGGTCCCCCTATGGCATTTTCCAATGCAAAGTGTTCCCTTGACTGTCCCTTGTTGATCAGCATTCATTAGGCCAACATTGACCTTGGCTACCCCTTCTGCATATTCCTGAATCTTAGGGCCTTCTGTTTTGATTATCTCTTGAAAAGAAACATTGTTTCTATGATGTTTTCTATGATGCATCTACAATTTTGTTTTAGATGAACTTGTTTACTGCAATTAAAACATCGAAAATTTTCATTTTCTTAAAATTTTTGGAAATCACCTGTCCCATCCAAGTATCACCAGAGATTCCATATTGACGTATGTCAGATCCATTCATCCATGGCTGCAAATCTCGTCTTTAAAGTCCCGATTACCTTTTGCATTGTGAATTAGCATTTTCAAAAGCCAAAATTCAATGAATATTTTTCTAAATTGAAGTCTTCTATCATTCTATTCACAGCTGAAGTCAATCTTTGTAAAAAAAAAAAATCAGTGAAGACTTCTTTTGGGCCTTGTATAACTGTTGTAATGAGGCTTCTTGTTCATTTCCCAGTTGCCCAGACTCCTGAAATAATCAAACAAAAACTATATTATTTAAATCACTGCTTGCCCATTAGCTCTAACTTCTTCTTTTTTGTTTTTTTTTTTTTGGTTTTTCGAGACAGGGTTTCTCTGTAGCTTTGGAGACTGTCCTGGAACTAGCTCTGTAGACCAGGCTGGTCTCGAACTCACAGAGATCCGCCTGCCTCTGCCTCCCGAGTGCTGGGATTAAAGGTGTGCGCCACCATCGCCCGGCCTAGCTCTAACTTCTTATTTACTAACTCTTACATCTTAATTTAACGCATCTCCATTAATCTATGGATCACCATGATGTCGTGGCCTACCAGCAAATTTTTAGGATGTCTGCCTCCGGCAGCTCCGTGGCTTCTCCCTGACTCCCCCTCTTTTCTCCCGGAATTCAGTTTAGTTTTCCCTGCCTAACTAAGTTCTACCCTATCACGGGCTCAAGACAGTTTCTTTTTTCTTTTTTTTTTTTTTTTTAACCAGTGGTATTCACAGCACACAGAGGGGAATCCCACATCTTATAACTTTAGTAAATAACTCAGTCCCCTTTCTGCCTTCTTCAGTTCAGTCCTAGGCATTTAAAGGTGCTGTATGGCATATTGCCAAAGAATTTTATCATATATAGTCTGTCCTTGCAAAACAGCATTCTACCTTCACTGAGCAATTGGTCTTGGGAAATTTAAATAGCTCTAACCAACCCTAGTTCATTGTTCAATGACCCTAGCCTCATCTTTCCATCAAGTCTTCCATTGTAACTGAGGACCAGCTTCCAATATTGCTGTAGCCAAGTCTTTCTAGTCTTGTGGAATAATTCTGTTACTAGTTGCCAATGAATTTAATCCTGACCTCACAAAAGATGAATGCATACCATGAAACTGTTGCTTCCTTAAATCTCTTCAAATCTAACATTTCAACAGGACTCCAGTAAGCTCATTCATACCTTGGGGATACTTGCCATTTGGTGATTGTCCCACTATGGTTGATTTTCTGACACCCTTGTGCTTTTCCTCTTCAATGTCATAACGTAATAGTGTGGTAGATTCTGCTCTGAATTCCTCCTCCTGTGTCTGGATAGTTTTATTAATAAGTTTGCCAAGGCTTGCGTTTTATCAGTCAAATTTTTATTTCCATTAGTGTTTCTAAGGCTTATATCTTATCAGTTACATTTTTACTATTTCCAGTAGTGAGAATTTGTAAAGCTTGTATCTTATCAGTGTATCCTTTTCTAAAGCTTGTATGTTAAGAATAGTAAGTTTGTCTAAGCTTTGTATCTTATAAGTAAATTTCTCATATTCGGCACAGTTATCAAGCCATTTTTAAGGATAAAACATGAATTACCAAGGTGATAATAATTATGACCAACATTGTCAATCCCAGCCAGGTTGTTTCTCTCTTCATTTATCTTTCCTATTTGCATCTCGTTCATAGTAGCAGAAAGCAGGGTCCTTATCCCCTACATTGTGATTTGTCCAATTTTTAACATGGGTAAGATTTTCATATTGTCCCCCTTCTTTTTCTCTTTTTAAAAAATATTTATTTATAGTTATTCAATTAGTTAATTAGCCTAATTCACCATTTAAAAATTCCCAACGTCTTTCCAGCTCTGACACCAATGCTTCAAAGATGGGGTGTGCAAAGGTAATCAGCTGTAGTGACGCTATCTGGCCAGCAGGTGGAGCCGGCTGCCACCAAGGCAGCTCAGGCTCAGAAAGCTAGGAGAAATGCACAAGGCACTAGCTTCTGCCACCGCACTTGTGCACCGCGGCACTTGTGCATGTTGATCAGAGTTGGCCGGGGAGGGTAGCAGTGGACACACAGATGTACTGTGAGGAGCCAGGGATTGGTGCCTGGGAGGGCATCCGTGGAAATCCCCAAACACAGGTAATCAGGTTAAGAGGGAATTGGGAAAGGGGTGGGGGGGGTCTATGTTCTCTGCTCGCCACTGCACTGAAGTGGTGGCCAGCTCAGTCTGAAAGGTGGAATTACGTCACCTGTGTGCTGTTTAGTAATGCCTCGTGTGGGCACCAGATAAAGTAATTTCTGTTTAGTATAAAATAAAATTGATGGACAAGTATTAAAGATAAAAACACTGAGATAATCACAAAGGACCAAGAAACACAAGGCTGCTCCACTCTTTACTTTTGTGTTGAAAAAGACCTCACGACCTTCTTCCTGGGACCCATTCCTTATGGAGCCTGCAGAGAACACTATGATCCACTCTGACCAGTAGAATGTGAACCCCACCTCTTGAACCAATTGCTAACTCCAGTAGCCATTGGGCCACAACGTAGATAAAATTCCTGTAACAACATGACGTCGTGTTTTCAGTTTGGTTTTAATTTTATTCACCAGTGACTTACAGTACTGACAGGACTGAGCGGGGAATCGATCTTCTATCCCCACTGACCTCTTCTTATTTGTACATCGACCTCAGGACTCGGGTTCTGATTCTGACCTAAGTCCTTCCGCACATTAATCAACAGGGAATGGATATCAAATGTGTTTATTGAAATGGACGCATACAGCAGCAGTCACAGCTCTGTCAGTAAGTGCTGCAGTACAAGTGTGTGACCTGACCTCAGGGCCCCAACACCACAGAAAGAGCCAGGCCTGGGGTCTTGTGACCTGGAATCCCATTGCCTTGGAGGCAGAGACAGGAGGATCAACCGGTGTCCTCCAGGTTCAGCCAGAGACACTGCCTCAAAAAGAAAGTGGAGAGTTCCTCTGGAAGACACAGGTGTGACTCTCCAGCTCCACATGCATGTTCACACATGACCACTAGCAGAGAACACACTGTCTTAGTTGGCGTTTACTGTTGCTGTGAAGCGACACCATGACCACAACAACTCTTACAAAGAAAGCATTTAATTGAGGGGGTCATTTATGCTTTCAGAGGTTCAGTCCACTACGATCATGAAGGGGAGCATGGAGGGGTGCAGGCAGACACGGTGCTGGAGCCGAGAGTCACGTCTTGCAGGCAACAGGAAGTGACTGACTGTCACACTGAGTGATGCTTGAGAAAAAGACCCCCACGCCTGCCCCACAGTGACACAACAGAAGGTGTGGCTAGGTTACAGGTGTGTCCTCCAGCCTCAAGGTCTGGATGAAAGGCTTGTGTCACCCAGCCTCCTCCAGCAAGACCACACTTCCTCCAACAAAGCCTCACCGCATATTAATGCCACTCCCTATGAGCTTATGGGGGCCAAATTCATTCAAACGACCACAGAGAGAGAGAGAGGGAGGGGGGGGGGGGGGAGGGAGGGAGAGGGAGAGGGAGAGAGAGAGAAGAAAATAGGTTTAACTTTCTGTAGAAACAGTCTTTAAACACATTAGCCCCCTTTTTACATTAATTTTAAAATTTCCATTTAAAAATGTGTGTCTGTCTGTCTAGGAGGACACCTTTGAAAATTTGTTTCTCTCATCTTGGTGGTGGTTCCAGGAGTCTAAATCAGGTCGCTTGTATGCATGGCAAACGCTTCCATCCACAGAGCCATCTCCCTCTCCTCATAGGTTTATTTCTTCTAGAAATTTCTCTAGGAAATATTTCTGTCAGGAGCCTACTGACCAGCATATTGACCTGTGAAAGCATTATTTTGTTTGCTGCTTAGTTTCTTCAAGCCTGATTAAATTGCTACAGTTAATTTTATGTGTGGAGACCAGCGAGAAACCTCAGGTAACTGGAGACTGGCTCATCAGGTGGAACCCGACAGCAGAACCTTCCAGATTCTCAGCCAATGCAAGGGCCTTTCTAATCCCACCCACAGAGGGAAGGATGGGGCTGGTGCCACTCAGAGCATCGCCCTGCCTCTGTCCTCGCCACGCTGTGACAGGGTCGCGGCAACAGCTCCCTCCTCCACCACAGCTCTCACAGATTCCCCTCTTATGTGCTTTAATGGCTCCTGCTATATCGAGTATATGTTGTCCTTTCAAATTCAATTCAATTAAAAAACATTCTAATTAACAAGTAATGTATAACACTGAATTTATTTCTTATACAAAATTTGCCATGTGTATCACGCACAAACTGTTTCACAGTGGATCATTCCTTTCTCTTTGAGTTTCTTCTTTTTGGAAATCCATGAAGCAGGCGATTTTCATCCTTTGTTTGTGAAAAATGAAAGAATTCATCATGGCAGCAGCCTGGCTCAGAAGCTCCAGACAAAGGGCAGGTGACAAAATGGAGGGAATTCTGTCCCAAGGCTGCAGGCCCAGGCAGGGGTTGTGTCATTAGGGAGGACAGATCTGCATAGCCAGAAGGAGCCAGGTCCTGGAAAAACACTGTCAGTGGAGGAACTTGAGCCAGGCAGGACATGATTTCATGACGTGGAGACAGGAGAGCTCCTTCCTTCAGCCTTGTCAGATCACATCAGCTCAGGAGTCCTGCAGAGCACAGGGGACAGTGGAGTTTCCAGACCCAACTCTGCAGTGGCTTCTCTCCCCCCTCAGGGACTGCATGACAGTGAGCAGAGAGAATTTCTCAGACCCCAGTAAACAGAGCTGCAGAGCACAGGCCTTCAGTAAGTGCGGGAAACAAGGCTCAGTGTCCTGGGATCTATATCTTCCGCTGTGTGTCTGCCTGGTGTCCCTCACACCCCAGCCCACCCTGTAGGGAAGCAGATCTGTCTCTGAGGGAAGACTGAAGGGTGTTACCTGTCGGCTGGAGTCCAGACTGTCCTATAGAAGAGAGTAAAACAGACACTAAGTGCATGGAGGAAGACCTGTCCCCCTCCTCCCACAAGAACATAGACTCTGAGATTCCTCTGGCACCACTGCCCACAGCATCCAGGGCAGGGGGTGTGTGGACAGACAGAGGGACTCAGAGTCCCAGTCACACAGCAGCCTAGTGGCTCTTCCTGCACTCTTCCTCTGTTCTGACTTCTCAGGTCAGAATCCCATTAAATTTCCCATCCCCATTGGTCACCATGCTTTAGTATCTGCAGACTGTTGGGCTCAGAGATAACTGAAACCTGAGGTCACAGGGCCAGCAACACCCTGAGAACAAAGTCATGTCTCTTCTCTGAAATGCCATGAGTCTTGGCCCCCACCAGGCTCCTTACCTTTCTGGTTTCTGAAGTAGATGAACATCCCCAGCCCGAGGAAGAGCAGACCCAGCATGAAGCCCCCGACTCCACTCAGCATCTTCTTCTGTGCAGATGAGGACTGAGCCCCTGAGAAGGAAGCCCGGTTTAGTGGTTTTCAGCCCAAATCCTGTTTCCCTCTTGGGGCCCCTAGAGTCAGAGTTTTAAGACCAAGCAAGAAGCCTGTTCTAGGGGAGCTGTACTTGAACACCCTGCTGATGTTTGGAAGCAATCAAACAGCAAGAGGTTCATAGCATGAAGAGATTTAATATGGCCACCCTGAGCTGAGCTGACAGGAAGCCCCTGAGCTCTGAGGATGCACAGTCCTGAGGCTGGCAGGGCTAAGCAAAGGCAGAGCTGAGACTGGACGTCCCTGAGGTCAGCCATGACCCTGCGCTGCTCCTTGTCCATCATCTCCATGAGCAGCAGCAGAAACACAACCCAGCCAGAGGCAGAGGCTGCAGCCAGGGCCAAGCAGGTCCTTGGTCCGGTGATGTCATTGAAGGCTCAGGAGAGTGTGTGGGGACATAACTGCTTCCCAGGGGCAAAGGTGCTCGTAGAAGATCACACACCTACCCTGTGAGCCATGCTGAAGGAGAGGACAGTGCAGAACCATTGGAAATAGTGTGTGGGCCAACAGAGCTGATGGGAAGGGGTAAGACCCGCCCTATAGGTGGAGGGTTCTCACAGACAGAAGCTGACAGGCAGGGGTAAGCCACGCCCCTCCCGGGTGGGCGGGGATTCTCAGGGTCAGGAGCTTCCCACTCACTCCACTCCACTGTGACAGGGCTGGTCAGGCTGGGATGCTCCACCTGGCAGGTGTAAACCTCTCCACTCTGAGGAACCATCTCCAGCATCACCAGGGTCTGGAAGGTCCAGTCTCCATTCCAGATCAGGCCCGTAGTCACGACCCGAGTCTTCTCCTCCTGGCCATTGTGGAACCATCTGACTTCAATCTGGCCTGGGTAGAAGCCTCTCACAGAGCAGACCAGGAGGTTGTGGTGCTCCAGGGGCTCTGTCTTTGTGGGATATACAGTTACCACAGGCTCAACTAGAGGAGAAATGGAGGTGAGAATAGGTCATGAGGGCAGAGCTGTCCCATGGAGTTTGGCTGTGTCTGCCTCCACCCACCCAGTCTGAGGTCCAGGCAGGACTCAGAGTCTAACACAGTTGTCCCTGGACTTAGTGTCTGTTTTCACACTTTAGCTATCAGCGCCACTCTGTGGAGGAATCACCAGCTGCAGGTGGATTCCCTGGTAGGGAAAGAAAAGCTTAGCCCCCCCCCCCCAGGTGTTGCAATTTCTCCATCAGCTAAGTACATAAGTTGTGTCTCTCGTTTCTGTCTCTTCTGCTGTCTAGAGGGCAGCAGTTCTGTGTGCGAGGCAGGAAGTCTTACTGAGAACTCTTTCTCATCTCCCTTTGCAGGACTCTAAACAAATCAACTTTACCATATCTTCGGTCAGTGTTCTCCTAATGTGTGTCACCCAGGGAGTCGCAGTCTCCTCAGCAGGGGCCTGTCAGTGTGTGTGCTGCAGGGTTTAGGGACTGTGCTGCAGTCTGCACCCGGACCCCCTGCAGAGCAGTGGGCTTGCAGCTGAAGGTGGTGCTGGAGTGAATTCTCTCTGAATTGAAGGAGCCAGGCCTTTTCTCTTACTGCTTTGTCTAGACGACACGGTGTAACAGCCACGAGGATACATTACAATCCCATTCTCACGGAAGCTCACTGTAAACTCCCTCCATCCCTTAAATGTAGTTCAAAGAAGCCTTCATGGTTAGTTTAGGAAATAAGAGCTAGCTACAAATATGCTTAAGCTGCTATAAGAATTCCTACAGCCAGTAGCCTTTAAATTACCCACCCACTTGGGCGTGGCCTCTTATCCTGTTTATGCTGAGGTAAAGCATGGGTCTGGCCTCTCTTTTCCGGCTGAGGCATTTTGCTTGCTGTTCCCAATCCAGCAGAGGATTGTGACCTGTGAGTCTACCCCTAAATAAATGGCCCTCTGTTATTCTCAATTCTGAGCTGGTGTGGGATTTCCTTTGAGCGCCCTTCTTCATTGGCGCCCCACATGGATTCAGACTCCAGTCCTAACAGGTGGATGGCCTGAGGACCTAACCAGTCAACAGCCCAGAAAGTCTCCCAACCCTGCCCGCCTGGCTTGCTAATACCTAAGCAGTTTTTTGTAGAACCCCCCGCCACAGTGGTGCTAACTACGAGCAGTGACTTGGAAATTTCCCAAGCACATAC
>NW_026068289.1:196443-198380 GCF_014885135.2 Alexandromys fortis | reverse complement strand
CGTGACTCCGCAACCACGACACCTGCTGGATTTCTTGTAGGCCTCCTTCTTCATTAAGCTATTGGTCATACAGTATTAAAAATAATAAAGTTTCTGTGTGGTTATTTTGGGTCTGAGATGCCAGGGAGAAACAAGCAGCCTCCCCCTAAAGATAACTATGCCCAAATTCCCAAATATTGTTTATAATTTTTTACATTTAAAGGGGGATATGCTATAGAGATGAATACTTTACATTGGTACAGATCTTGCTTTACTGATAAAATTTAAGGTCAATTTTGTTATATGTATATTTCTGCTTTTGATGTATTGTGTTTGTGCAGTTCATTTAAATATGTAATGTATAATTAAGAAATATAGGTTAATAGATAATTATCTATAATATTTAAACTTGTAGTTATGTTAGGTTTTCTAGACATATAGAGATTATATTTCAGATGTATGGTTATTCTTCAAGCCTTTCAAAGACTAACAGAATATGACATTTAAAGGTTTTAAGCACTTAGATCTTTTCATAACAATGAGGCACATCTGCTCCTGGAAGTCTTTGATGGAGTTGAAGAAAGATAGTTATAATTATAAAAGATAGGTTAGATATAAAACTTTAGACTCACAACATAGGATAGATGATAGAGTATTTTCCTTAATTTGCCAAATGCAAATGGACTAAATATTGGAACTATAAGTCTTGCTTGATAACTGTTTTGTTGATGTAATCTTGCTATGTTAAAATTAAATCCCTCCTTTCTATTTAGGCAGAAAAGGGGATGTGATGTGGGATTACGCTCTGCATGCTGTGAATGTCTTATTGCCATAAGTTTATAAAGAAGCTTCTCTTGGTCAATGGCTTAACAGAGTAAAGGCAGGCAGAAAATCCTAACAGAGATGTAGAGAAAGTAGGTGGAGTCAAAGAGACACCATGTAGTCGCCTTCCTCCTAACCCTCCTACTTAAGTCTAGATTAGTTATCTTTGATACAGTTTCCACCGCACTTCACTGTCCTGGGCAGTCTTGACGTTCTTCTCATAGCTGGGGAGGAGAACAGAGTTAACACTGCAGAAGCTCCTGCTGAGAACACGGGTTCTGTTCCAGGCTCCTGAACACAAACACACACACACACACACACACACACACACACACACGCACTCATGCGTCTTCCACTGATTCCTCACAGTCCCCTCCCCGCCGTTTCCAACCTCTCTCCCTCACACCTCACCTTTCCGTTGCTCAGTGAAGCTCTCCAAAATCCGGTAGTTGTATCTGCAGTACGTGTCCACCCCGGCCCGCGCATCCTCCAGGAGCTCCTTCCGGCTGTTCCAGTTCTCCGCCTCCAGCTCCCCCATCTTGGTCACAGCAAGGTACTCGCCCACATCACTGTCGAAGCGCACATTTTCCTCTTGGTTGTAGAAGTATCTGTCCAAAAGCCACACGCGCTGCGTCCCATTGTAGAAATGACACTCGTGTTTAACTTGTGCCATGAACCGAGCTGTGGAGACAGAAATGATCTTCTTTTCTGGTGAAAAGACACCCGAGTTTGTGAGTCCCTCTTCAGCTGCCACAGATGACCAGTCCCAGGCTTGCCCCAGCTCACTTCTGATGTCACCACAACTCACGGGCAGAAGGATGCACAGCCCTGCTCAAGTAGTTGACAAGGGTGTAAACAGAGACGGAGGAACCATGGGGAAAATTCCCCCATCCATAGAAGAAGCAGCACAATCCTCCCTTCATAGTCTCCTGCTTGCTCCCACCCTCTTCCTCCCTCCCTCCCTCCCTCCCTCCCTCCTTCCCTCCTTCCCTCCTTCCCTCCCTCCTTCCTTCCTTCCTTCCTTCTTCCCCTTCCTTCCTTCCTTCCTTCCTTCCTTCCTTCCTTTACATCCTACAGCAGTTTCCCCTTCCTCCTCTCCTTCCAGTCCCTCCCCCACCCTCCTCATCCACTCCTCC
>NW_026068289.1:180594-190954 GCF_014885135.2 Alexandromys fortis | reverse complement strand
CCCTCCCTCCCTCCCTCCCTCCCTCCTTCCCTCCTTCCCTCCTTCCCTCCCTCCTTCCTTCCTTCCTTCCTTCTTCCCCTTCCTTCCTTCCTTCCTTCCTTCCTTCCTTCCTTTACATCCTACAGCAGTTTCCCCTTCCTCCTCTCCTTCCAGTCCCTCCCCCACCCTCCTCATCCACTCCTCCAGTTTCTCTTCAGAAAAGGGCAGGATCCCATGAATATCAACCAAACAGTGCAGACTGAGTTTACCACATCCAGACTTAGCAGGAGAGGAGGTGCCCACACTTCTTTTTAGCCCCCATCTATGATCTCCTGATCCCGAGAGGAAGCAGAGGTTGACTGGATGTTTTATTTCCCATGGTATTTTTTATTATTAGTGAAAATAGACTTTTTTAACACAATATTTTCTGATCACAGTTTTCCTCCCTCCCTCCCTCAGCTCCCACAGATCTTCCCCACCTCTCCACCCACCCAAATCTGTAATCTTTTTTTCTTTCTCCCACTAGAAAAATCAGGCAATAAGATGAAAGAAAAAATTAGTATAAAACAACACACACACATTCACACTCACAGGAATAAAACAAAAGCCACAAAACCTTAAACCATAATATATCAGCAAACACCTGTATGGTAAGATAGAGAGGAGAGAGAGAGAGAGACTCCAAGAATACTGTTGAGTTCACTTTGTGTTGGAACATCTACTGCTGGGCACAGGGCTTGTTCTTAAGTGTGGTTTATACAGCCAGTGAGACTCTTTTAGTTTTTGTGATTGTGATATAATTGTATCATTAACAACCGCCCCCCCCAGCCTTCCTATATACCCCTCCTCGCTCTCTTTCAAATTCATGGCCTCTTTTGTTATTAATGGTTACATACATATATGCATATAATTATACTTTCCTAAATACATGAACACACCCTTCTCATCTGCATAGTGTTACTTGAATGTGTTTTCAGGGCTGACCATCTGGGACTGGATAACCAGTTGGTGTGCTCCTCCCTGGGGAAGACTATTCCTCACACCCCAGCACTCCACTGATGTCCGTGGTTCCTGCCTAGGGCTCCAACCTCTGGGCTTCCCTGTCACACACTCTTGGTCAAGGCAAGTGTCCCCTGCTCAGTTAGGGCTGGATGCTGCTGCTGGTCCCAGGACTCCAAAAAAAAAAAATGTCCCATTTGGGAATAAACTTGAGAACAGAACAATCCTGTCATAGACCATGTAGGAAGGACTGGAGTTGGTGTCCTAATCAGGTCACCTCCCCAAATATCAGCACCCAACAGATGTATTTGGGCCAGCCGGTTTGCCCTTCTCTGATCCCACAGCTGCCCCACCTGGAGCTGAGCAGGAAGCCAGCCAGCGCTCAGCACTCAGAAGACACCACTCCTTCTATTCCTTGTGCTCTTGGTTCTCCCATAAACACAGCAGAAAGAACAGGAGATCTTCCTCAGTGCTGACCTGATCTGACCTATGCTGACCCAGGGGATCCACAGAGGAAAAACAGACGCTGCCTCCTCCACTTTGGAGCTTAAATTGTGAGAGTGAGGAACAAATATGAGAGGGGGTGGAGTTCCAGTAACAGGAAGACTTGAGTGACAGGAGGGGACAGAGAAGCCCTCTGGGGAGTGACAGAGAAGATGTGTCACAGATGGAGCAGAAGAAGAGGGTGGGGACTGTCAGTGTCAGGGGAGGGGGCGCATCTCAGCTGAGACAACACCTCCTGCAACCTGAGTTCATGATCAACAGTGCACAGGGCGTGAGGGCGGTGGGGGGGGGGCGGGGGTGAGAGCGGGGTCAAGAGGAGCTAAACTCAGAAGCTGTGGGTGACAGAAACTTCTGGAAACTACTGGAGAAGTTTCTGGAAATGAAAACCATGATCCCAACACTGACCCACAATCCATTATCTGAATTACAGACCCAGAGAATTCACAAGCCAGATCTTTTTAAATCAGATGCCAAGTGTGACCCCAGGCACAGGTGAGGGTGTCAGTCGGTCACATGAGCAGCAGTAGTTTCAATAGGGATGGGGCAAGACAATCAGATGTATAGTTTTTCATTTTAATATTTAATCTAACTCAGACAATGTACAAGAGATTTGTTAACAGTAACTCAAATACACGTGAGCACCAGACATTATCACCTACCTGAATGAACAGAAAGATAAAGAAGTTTGGAGCATTCAGTGGGGAATATTTGCCGCAGTCATCACTACTCATGGCTCTATGAGAGACCACTGAGAGTCAGAGATGGAATATGATCTCTGTGTTCTGAGACATCGCTGAGGATAGTCAGAGGAGACTGGGTTTGATTTATATTAAAAGACAAAATGGAGGAAAAACAACAGATTCGGAAGTCATAGTAAACGTTAGTGTGAGGGGACTGGAGAGGGTTTAGCAGTTAAGAGCACTGGCTGCTCTTGCAGAGGTCCTGAGTTCAAGCCCAGCATCACATGGTGGTTCACAATCACCTATAGTGGGATCTGATGCCCTCTGCTGGCATAAAGGTGTACATGCAGATAGAATACTCCTACATTAAATAAGTACACTCTAAAAAGAAAAAAAGAACAGCTGGTGTGAAGGAGGAAGGGGCAAGGGCAGGAGACCTGGTCTCTGAAATGTGACAATGGGGGGAGAGGCAGTCTGGAAGCTTCTGTGTGTCATCTGATGTGTAAGATGATAACCCTTACTTAGAGAGAGGAAGCACACAGTGAACAGCAGCCCCCAGTGCTCTACACGGCCTTCCCTGCCAAGACCTAAACAGCTCTATGGACACCATCCTCATCCTCGCTGCCACATTTTCATCAGTTAAAGCACAGAGGCTCAGACAGCTCGGCCACAGTCCCAGCATTTGGGGTCACAGCTTAGCAGTGTTAATAACCCCATCTTTTCTATCCCATATGCAGACCCCAGACTTTGTTTTTCCAGTGTGTGGTGTAGACATGAGTCATGAAACTAGAAGTGGATCACAAGATGCAAAGAGGACTCAGGTCCTTTCCATGGACTCAGGAGAGAGAATGTAGGAGGAAGTGAAATGCAGATAGATTCAAACCACAAACATCAAATGGGCTCTAACCTGCCCCGGGGTCTCAGAAGAGGCCTCACAGACTTTGAAACAGCTCACACAGCCCATGCTCTCTCAGGCTGCCTTAGCTGCCCTGTGCTCCCAAGGGGAAAGGGAACTAACCCACCAGCCAGCAGGCTCCCCATGCGGGAACAGGCTGCACAGACACTGGAGTCAGGGCTCAGTCTCTCAGGTGCCCAGGCAGAGGCCTCATGGCCTGGAGAGGATGCACACAGATTATCCTCCGGATGCCCGCCCTGTTCCCCTGACTCTGTGACATTTCCAGAGAAACCTTTGATTACGTCAATATTTGACCATTTTTTAACTTAAAAATAAACAGAAACATACGTACAGCATAGAATATAAATACACTATATGAAGGTCCATTTTTAAAGAGAAACCTCTTCGTCATAGCTCAACATAATGAAGACAAGCCCTGTTCAAAGGATTAATTTAACCCCATGGTTTATCAATCCTCTCCAGGTCCTGAGAACTATGACACAAGGCTGCAGATGCTCCAGGAAGAAACTGGAAAGCTGTGGCTGATACGTGGGGCCTCTCACACAGACCTGAGAGCACAGGCATCCACACTCCTCTTTGAGGAAACAGTTTGGATTTCATGTGAGGACTGTGGGTGGTCACAGAAAATATCAATAGATTCAAGGGGCTTGACCTGGACAGTGAGAAGTCGTCCCCTTCCTCCCCCGCCCCCAGCAGCTCAGCACCTGAGGTGTGCACTTACGTCGGGGGTCCCTGACCAAAGCCACGGGAGGGCTCAGCACCATCAGTGTCAGGACCACAGCTGCCACCCAGGGGCCTCTGGGGAGCCACAGACACACCATGCTGGAGGAGAGGAGAGACCAGAACAGGAGGAGCAGACAAGCTCACACAGAAGAAATTGTCACCTCTCTTTACCATTGCCAGGATAGTAAGAACCAGGGGAGTCACTGGTCTGGTGCTAGACTGGATAAATTTAGGGTGAGGAGCCAATCAGCAGCAGAGGAGAGCAGAATCATCAGTTGCTGGTTAGAGATTCAGTAAGAGGGTCCTCTTCTGAAACTAGTAATTTCCTCCATTAAAAGGCAGATAAGCGTGAGGAGGGGAGGGATTGGGAACTGGGATTGATGTGTAAAATGAGAGGAGTGGTTTTTTGAAAACAATAAACAAACAAGTAATTAAGTAAATCAATTTTAAAAAATGAAGAAAAAAAAAAGATACTCAGCTTGACCTGGCAGCCCAAGCCTCCAACCCCAGCACTTGGTTGGCAGAGGTAGTTGATTCTCTGAGTTAGCGGCCAGCCTGGTCTACCTTATAAAAGCCTCAAACCAACCAACAAACAAAAGAATCAAACAAAGGCTAGCTTTTTGTGTGGGGGGGAGGTAGGGTGTGGTTTGGTTGGTAGTTCATTCCCTGCCCCCTGTTCTTGTGAACGTCCCCACATCCGTGTGCCTGTGGACAGTGCTAACTGGATTCAGTGAGTTGGTAAGTTTTTGAAAAGTGAAAATGAAGTTGGAGGGTCCCAGGGGAATCTGGAAGGGGGGTGGTGGTAACTAGGATCTAAATACAGTGTACACATGTGTAACTTCTTCAAAGGGTAAATGTTTCCAAAGTATCCTTTTATTTGCTATTTTAAATGCTTGATCCAGTTGCAGCTGGAACACTAATCAGGCCGCAGTGCTGAGTGACTTAAGATGGTCTGTCATTCACTCACCAGTCTGAGCACTGGGAGCATCCCCCTCTCTTACACCTCTAAAAAGGGCTGCGGGGCAATTCTGTGTTTGCAGCTTGTGGGAGTAAAAGAGGTAAAGTGATGTGGGAATTCCCCTCTTGGCAGAACTGGCCTTTGGGTTAAGAAAATCCCATACCTCAACTACTGACAAAGATACAGAATATCCATAAGTGGATGAAACAGGATCGTCTTATCTTGCCAAGACAGGGTAGGATAGTTCTAAGAAAGTTCCTTACCTTTAATAATGGTATGTTAGTTATGTTAGGCCTTAGCAGGTGAGAACTAGAGATGATGCTCCTCTTTCTGATGTAATTGACACAACTTTCCTGGTGTTTTATCCTTTAGCACAACCCACAGAGGTCAGATCCAGGACTGCAGGGGATGCTCGGGGAAGGAACTGAAATTCTCACAGCTGTGAGGATTAATAGAATAGCTGGAAGAACTTAAGTTTCCTTTCCCATCCAGGTCTCTCGTCAGCTGTGCCATGGCAAATCATTGACCTCCTTAGAGTTCAGAGCTCACACTGGGCAGTTTAAAGTACTCAGGGTTGGACTTATGACCTCATGCATGCCGGGCAAGTGCCTGTCATGGAGTTTCAGCTCCAGACCTCTCTTTACTTTGAGACATTATTCACTAAGTTGCCCAGGTTATCCTCGAACTTGTGATCCTCCTGCCTTAACCTCTTTACTAGCTGAGACCACAGGGCCAAAAGGGCCAGGTAGAAGATGATTAGTGTTTTTGTTACAAGTCTTTATCTATCACGTGTTTATGTCAGTGTCTCTCACATGGCACGGCGTGCCTGCCACAGCGTGCGTGTGTTCTCAAAGCACAACTTTGACGCTGACTTCTCTCCTTGAGGGAGTTAGGGCTGGAACTCACCTCCTTAGGACTAGCTGCAAACACCTCACCTGCTGAGCCACCTCAGCAGCTACTGTGTATAAATAGAGACTTTTCTCTGTCTTGCCCAGTCCTACTGGACCAATTTCTCCCTGGTTACAATTGTTTGGCCAACAGCTCTGGTTTCTTACTGTCTAGCTCCACCTATAAATGAGCCCATTTAGATTAGTTTATATATTACCTTGAGGCTTGTAGAGGAGGGGGGGCATGTTCTCCTCAGGCTAATGTTTACACATAAATCTTGGCGGGCTTGAGCCCCGCTGGTCCCTTTTGTATTTCCTGCCCATCGCTGGATCCCTGGTGTTGTAAGCTATCCCTTCATTAAAATTTGCTGTTTCATATTAAGCTAGCCTAGTTATTACGCCGCATACAGAGGCTCGTGACTTGTTGCCTCATGTCTTGCTTCCACAGCATCTACATGGTCTCATATTTTCTTGTCTCTGGCGCATTTCTCTCTGTGTGTGTCTCTTTCTCTCATTCTCTCTCATTCTCTCTTTCCTCTCTCTCTGACTTTTCTTTCTGGTTTTAGTCTGCTTGGACATTGTCCAAAACAGCTTTATACATTAACTAATAAAAGCAACACATAATTTGTAGCATGCAGAAGGGCGTCCCACATCATCTCCTATTTTCTGTCTAGTTAAAAAGGAAGGTTTTAACTTTAACATAGAAAAATTACATATGACAAAAGAGGTATCAAGCAAGAATTACAGTTAACAATATTTAGTCTATTTGTATTTGGAAAAATTAAAGAAATTTCTTTATCATTTTTCCTATCTTTGTGAGTTTAAAATTTTATATCTAATTTATCTTTTATCATAGCTAAGGAAAACTATAATCATAACTATGTAGTCTTCAACTCCATCAAAGACTCCAGAAGGATATATTACCTAAGTAAACAGGAAGTGCATTGTAAGCAACTTCCAAAACTCTAGAATTGACAGAGACATCTCATGCCTGGACAGTCACGCAGAGTTCTTTTGTAATGTTAGGGCATCCATCTTCAGCCTACAGGCCCAGAGTACCTGGAAGACTTCTCAGTGACGCAGGGAGTTAGAAGATCTGGTTTACCCTTTACTGGCAAAGCTACAAAGCCATTGAAGGAATGGATGTGCTAGCCAGGTGAGGGCAAGCAGACAAGGAGTAAAACTTTTCTGCTTTTCTGTCTTATAGAATCTCAGCAGAATGTATGACCCATATTAAAGGTCTTCAGGACTCAAGATTTAAATAAAAGCTTGTGTCTTCCTGCCTCGAGATCCAGATCAAAGGTGTGTGTGTGTCTTCGTGCTTCAAAGGTTTGAATGAGAAGTGAATTCACACATTTCAAACCAAGCAGAAAATATTTTACGGTCATGCCCCCCATTTCTGGATTGTAGTTCATCCCAGGCAGAGTCAAGCTGACAACCAAGAATAGCCATCACAGCTGTTATATTTATATTACTTTTATATACCAAAGTTGCATTTATCAATATTTAATCACTCTATGAACACCAAGATTTCATTATTTGCTGGAAAAACCTGCTTCTAGCTGTGGTATGGCTCAGGCCTAGCACACACTTTTAATCCAGGTGCTTTCTGTTTGACTATTGTAAACAGGATTAAATAAAGTCAATATGTCAAGAGCTGGAGCAAGCATCCAGTTGACGGGAAATAGCCATAGAGAGTAAGAGGGAGTCAGGAAGAAGGATAGAGAGTTGTGTAGGAAGTAAAAGGGAGGGTCCACCGGTTGGAGGAGTTTGTTTGAGATGGCTTAGGAGTAACCTCTCTTTCTGGGCTGATGGTGGAGGAGGAAGCAGCTGAGCGCTTTTTCTGACTCTCTGAAAAAGCAGGTTTTTCACCCCAGCATCTGACTCCTGAATCATTATTGATACAATAGAACAATAGATTTATTTTAAACAAATTTGGTGCCCAATGTGGGGCACAACCACAGGGACAGAGAATTGATGCCATAGGTGAACAAACTGAGGAGTCATCAGATTTAGTATTAAAAGTCATACGTTTTCCAGCAAAGACTCCAGAAGGATATATTACCTAAGTAAACAGGAAGTGCATTGTAAGCAACTTCCAACACTCTAGAATTGACAGAGACATCTTGCTGCCTGGAAAGTAACCCAAAGTTCTTCATTAACATTGGGGCATCCATCTTCAGTCAACAGGCCCATAATATCTGGCAGACTTTTCAGTGAAGAAGGAAATTTGAAGATGTTTTGCCTTGTAATGACAAAGTTCATCAGATGCTTTCTTTTATGTCCTGAAAAATGCCTGGCAGTTCTTCCATAAAGCAGGAGGTTCTTTGATGCCTACTTCCTCTTGAAGTAATTGGTGCTGCCAGTAGCAGACATGTCTCACTGTTTAGAAAAGTCTAAGTATTTAACACGCTTTAAATGCCATATTCTATAGGTCTTTGAAAGATTTGAAGGGCTGGAGAGATGGCTCAGAGGTTAAGAGCATTGCCTGCTCTTCCAAAGGTCCTGAGTTCAATTCCCAGCAACCACATGGTGGCTCACAACCATCTGTAGTGAGGTCTGGTGTCCTCTTCTGGCCTTCAGGAATACACACAGACAGAACAATGTATACATAATAGATAAATAAATATTTCAAAAAAAAGATTTGAAGAATACCTATCCATCTGAAATATATCTCTCTCCATCCAGAAAACTTAACTAACATGACTACATGTTTGATTATTAAAGGCGACTACCTGTTAATCCATTTTTCTTAATTAATTATACATTACCTTTTTAAATGAACGCACAAACACAATACTTTAATCAAGAGCAGAAATATACATAAAACAAAATCAACCTTAAATTTATATCAATAAACCAGATCCATACCAATGCAAATTAATCATCTCTATAGCATATCCCTCTTTAAATGTAACCAAACATTTATAAACAATCATTTAGGGAGTTTGAGCATTGTTCTCTAGACTACTGCCTGTTGATTGGGGGCACTGTTAATCAGGTCTTCTATGGGGTATCCTGTGTAGTAGGTCTATCTCAGCCAGCAGTCCTGAAGCTGTTATGGATGTTAGACCACCTGGGCCATTGCTACAGGGTCTTGTTTGATCAAACTGTATTAGCCAGTAAAAAAAATCCACAACTTTCTATCCTCTGTGGAAAAAAAAGTAGAACTTCTTTTCCAAAGCAACACGTCCTTAGTCCCAAACTTTGAAGTCAAGATACCTTGAAATTAAATATGTTGGTTTAGCTTATCAGCCCATACAATGAAATATGACTCTGTACTTAGCTCATTCACAGTTAAAAAATTTAAGAAAATACAATAATATGCATATTTCAGACTCTGTGTATATTCCATTTTTATGTGGCTTATTTTTCTTCTCCTTTAATCTATGACTATGTACTCTTTTATATTACTTTTACTATCTCTTTAATGACTTTATTTTATATTTAAAAACCATTTACTTCTTTTTAAAGCTATAAATGTTCTTTTTCTTCTCTCGCCCAAGCCTACGTAAATTTATCCAACACTGTGACCCATTTAGAAGTCTTTTTTTTATCTGCATCTGCCTTTATTGCATATCTGTTATCATTCTATGACCAGGAGTGTTTTATTATTTTTTAAATGCTAAGCAAGCTTGGCTAGGACTAAGGTTGCTTTGTCTTTTGGCTCTGCCCAGTCCAATGGCAGAGGCATGTTTACTCCTAGCTCTATGAGCCATGGTCTCTGCTCCAGGCCCAGGGACACAGCGGGTCCACTTTGCCATCAATCAACCTGTAGCATTCTGGACACAAACCCCATTCAAATGCTCCATAGCCTAACCTTCTGAAAGAACCAGAGTTCATGCTACCAGCATGGACCAGGAAGCTGCTGTTTATTAAAGAATTTGGGAAGTTTTTTGTTGTTAATGCTGAGTCAGGAAGTGATTTCTTAATGGAGCCATGCCTCTGCTTGCTGCCAGAAAACAGAGCCTATCCAAAAAAATGTGGTTATCAATAAGCTGTGCTTAACTCGGATCTTTTTTGTCTAGAACTCCTTCCCAAGCTCTCTCGGGTTTCATGTGGACGTAGCTGACCCACATGGGCATTCCAGTCATATCACCCTCCGAAATTTCTCCTACAGGAGTTTTAATGCAGAGGGAAGATACTCTCTTATTGTAGATCCTTTTACCATGTAAACTGAATAAGAAATTTAAAACTTATGTGGAAAAGGTCTCTGAATTAATTATCAAAGGAATTGAGACTTTGTCAATTAGTAGGAATAAACCCAGCCAAGATTTTACTCCCTTTTGCTAGGGATGAAATTTTAAAATATATGGGAAGACAATGAACACTGGCAAAGAGCTTGTGCTAATTTTCATTAGGAGAGATTAATAAGAACGATCCCAAAAGTGATAGAATTCACCTTATAAAGGCAGCTACATGGATCTTTCCTCACATTGTACACATTGTACACATTGACACATTGTACACATTGTACACATTGACACATTGTACACATTATACACATTGTACACATTGACACATTGTACACATTGACACATTGTACACATTGACACATTGTACACATTGTACACATTGACACATTGACACATTGTACACATTGACACATTGTACACATTGTACATATTGACACATTGTACACATTGACACATTGTACACATTGTACACATTGACACATTGTACACATTGTACACATTGACACATTGTACACATT
>NW_026068289.1:172260-175275 GCF_014885135.2 Alexandromys fortis | reverse complement strand
AAAAAAAATCCACAACTTTCTATCCTCTGTGGAAAAAAAAGTAGAACTTCTTTTCCAAAGCAACACGTCCTTAGTCCCAAACTTTGAAGTCAAGATACCTTGAAATTAAATATGTTGGTTTAGCTTATCAGCCCATACAATGAAATATGACTCTGTACTTAGCTCATTCACAGTTAAAAAATTTAAGAAAATACAATAATATGCATATTTCAGACTCTGTGTATATTCCATTTTTATGTGGCTTATTTTTCTTCTCCTTTAATCTATGACTATGTACTCTTTTATATTACTTTTACTATCTCTTTAATGACTTTATTTTATATTTAAAAACCATTTACTTCTTTTTAAAGCTATAAATGTTCTTTTTCTTCTCTCGCCCAAGCCTACGTAAATTTATCCAACACTGTGACCCATTTAGAAGTCTTTTTTTTATCTGCATCTGCCTTTATTGCATATCTGTTATCATTCTATGACCAGGAGTGTTTTATTATTTTTTAAATGCTAAGCAAGCTTGGCTAGGACTAAGGTTGCTTTGTCTTTTGGCTCTGCCCAGTCCAATGGCAGAGGCATGTTTACTCCTAGCTCTATGAGCCATGGTCTCTGCTCCAGGCCCAGGGACACAGCGGGTCCACTTTGCCATCAATCAACCTGTAGCATTCTGGACACAAACCCCATTCAAATGCTCCATAGCCTAACCTTCTGAAAGAACCAGAGTTCATGCTACCAGCATGGACCAGGAAGCTGCTGTTTATTAAAGAATTTGGGAAGTTTTTTGTTGTTAATGCTGAGTCAGGAAGTGATTTCTTAATGGAGCCATGCCTCTGCTTGCTGCCAGAAAACAGAGCCTATCCAAAAAAATGTGGTTATCAATAAGCTGTGCTTAACTCGGATCTTTTTTGTCTAGAACTCCTTCCCAAGCTCTCTCGGGTTTCATGTGGACGTAGCTGACCCACATGGGCATTCCAGTCATATCACCCTCCGAAATTTCTCCTACAGGAGTTTTAATGCAGAGGGAAGATACTCTCTTATTGTAGATCCTTTTACCATGTAAACTGAATAAGAAATTTAAAACTTATGTGGAAAAGGTCTCTGAATTAATTATCAAAGGAATTGAGACTTTGTCAATTAGTAGGAATAAACCCAGCCAAGATTTTACTCCCTTTTGCTAGGGATGAAATTTTAAAATATATGGGAAGACAATGAACACTGGCAAAGAGCTTGTGCTAATTTTCATTAGGAGAGATTAATAAGAACGATCCCAAAAGTGATAGAATTCACCTTATAAAGGCAGCTACATGGATCTTTCCTCACATTGTACACATTGACACATTGTACACATTGTACACATTGACACATTGTACACATTATACACATTGTACAAATTGTACACATTGACACATTGTACACATTGACACATTGTACACATTGTACACATTGACACAGCAATAACTGGAGCCCATACATTCTACACTGATGCAAATAAATCAGGAAAGGCAGGTTACAAATCAGAAGATTTAAGTAAGGTGGAACAAAGCCTTTACAGTTCTGTCCAAACATCAATATCCTGTTCTCAAAGTACTAAGGGATTTTAAAGAACCTCGCAATAGAGTTACTAATTCGCATTATGCAGAACGAGTTGTCATAATTCTAATTTTTATACTTGATATTTTTTCTTATTGTATATAGTTTGACATTAGGTTTGGAATTCTCTTATTTAGACAAAAGGGGAGGACTGTGGGGACTCCTTCAGCCAATGGCTCTTGGATGCTGGCCTACTTTGGGCTTGGTCTCAGGTACTAGATATACAGACATAGAGGTGTGCAAGACCCATTGGCTGCTGGATTCAGTTCCAGTTCTCCGCTCACACAGAGGACTGCTGATCACTGCTTTTACTGTGAGCCAACCCCTAAACAAATAAACCTTTATTATCCCCCATTCTGAGATAGTGTGGGCCTACTTTATTATAAATCGCTACATATATACACTCCTCCATTCATATCATGAACAAACAGAGTCTAACAGTGGGTCATTCCTTTCTCTGAATTTCTTCTCCTTGAAACTCTATGAAGCAGGTGATTTTGATTTTTTGTTTATTTGAGAAAAAAATGTGAGAAAGTGTAATCACAGCAACCTGGCTCAGAAACTCAGACAAAGGGCAGGGGACAAAAGGAAGCAGGGCAGGGGAGGGGAGGGGACTTCTGTCCTGGGACTTTAGGCACAGGTGGGGCTCAACAGGCCATCAGGGAGAACAGGTCTGCAGGGTCCATAACCAGGAGGAGCCAGGTCCTAGTGAAACACTGTCAGTGGAGGACCTGAAGCCAAGAAGGAAACAATTTCATGACGTGGAGACAGGAGAGCTCCTTCCTTCAGCCTTGTCACCTCAGCTCAGCTCAGGAGTCCTGAGGACACAGGGGACAGTGGAGTTTCCAGACCGAACTCTGCAGTGGCTTCTCTCCCCCCTCAGGGACTGCACGACAGTGAGCAGAGAGAACTTCTCAAGCCCCCAGTAAACAGAGCTGCAGAGCCCAGGCCCTCGGTAAGTACAGGAAACAAGGCTCGGTGTCCTGGGATCTATATCTTCCCCTGTGTGTCTGCCTGGTGTCCCTCACACCCCACCCCACACTGTAGGGAAGGCAGATCTGTCTCTGAGGGAAGACTGAAGGGTGTTACCTGTCGGCTGGAGTCCAGACTGTCCTAGAGAAGAGAGTAAAACAGACACTAAGTGCACGGAGGAAGACCTGTCCCCCTCCTCCCACAAGAACATAGACTCTGAGATTCCTCTGGCACCACTGCCCACAGCATCCAGGGCAGGGGGTGTGTGGACAGACAGAGGGACTCAGAGTCCCAGTCACACAGCAGCCCAGTGGCTCTTCCTGCACTCTTCCTCTGTTCTGACTTCTCAGGTCAGAATCCCATTAAATTCCCCATCCCCATTGGTCACCATGCTTTAGTATCTGCAGACTGTTGGGTTCAGAGATAACTGAAACCTGAGGTCACAGGGCCAGCGACACCCTG
>NW_026068289.1:166565-169968 GCF_014885135.2 Alexandromys fortis | reverse complement strand
AGCAAGCCCCAGGGAGCAAGCCAGTAAGCAGAACCTCTCCCTGGCGTCTGCCTCAGCTCCTGCCTCCAGGTTCCTGCCTCATTTGAGTTCCTGTCCTTACTTTGTTTGATGATGAATATTGATATAAAACTGTAAGCTAAATAGCCCCCTTCCTCCCTGATTTGCTTTGGCCATGGTGTTTCACCACAGCAACAATAACCCTGACTAGGACACACACCAAACCAGAATCACCACACTCCTGGCTGCACCTGAGCCCACAGCCTGCCATCCCCACACCTGCACGCTCCCTGGCTTTTCTCTCTGCTGTGTAACTTCTAACACTGGAGGGGCACAGCGGCCATTCCTGGCTCCTCCACTTTCCCTTCCTCTCCCTTCTTGTTCTGTGGGACCAGGTCTAGAAACACAGCTGGTCAGAACCCCAAATCCAGAACTTTGTCAGGCACCGGGTGACATCCTATGTAACCCAGAGATGGTAAAGTGTTCAGGACCAGGTCCACAGGTCACATGCCAACATGGGCTCATTTTACAGAAGGGGCCTGAGTGTCTGGATGTCAGGTGTCTCTGGGTTCCCGGACCCACAGCCTGTCACACCAGACAGGAGAGCAGATCTGAGGCGGCAATGTGAGGCAGACACCGTCCCAGTGACACAGAGGAAGAACACGGGACCTGTAACTCACTCCTCCTCATCAAGACAGCAATGCTGACACATTAGATAAGGAAACGTGAGTTAAAGGCTGAGTGTGGATTGTCCAGTAAAGTAAAAGTCGTGAATAAGGAAACGAACGACAGCAGGGACCTTAGACCTAAGGAGCCCAGAAAAGGCAGAGGCGCCTTGTGATCAGTCAGTGATACAGGTGTCCCCTCAGGGGGACAAGGGACATTTGATTCTAGAGCCAAATATGTGTGGCCATGGCCCAAGAATACAGAGTCAGATGACCCCAAATTCCATTTTCCCACATGGTGATTGATCTGTGATGTTTTCATGATAACAGAACGAAGGATTTTATGAATAAACTTCCAAGCGCATCGTGGGAGCATCGGGTGGGCAGGGTCACAGCACAGTGGGGAACTGGCCATGGTCTCAGGGCTCTGATGACAGTCTTGGCTTCCGAGTGGGAAAGTATGTGCCTGACAGTTCCACACATCCTAAAATGTTTCACTCGGAAGTCCAGGATGTCAAGGCAGAGACGGAGGAGGACAAAGAACGTCTAGTAAGGGAACCAAGGACAGGTCAGGATTAATTATGATTAGGCTGTGGATCTGCAACATTCCAATCTCCCCACATCACTGAAGGTCTCGTGAGTCCCCAGCCCTGCAGCAGGGGCAGTTCTTTCTGGAATCTTCCATTCAGGTCACGAACCTCCCCACCCCTGACTCCCCACACAGCTCAGTCTGACACTTCATTCTCAGTGAGCTGCTTTTGGGAGCACAGCACACTTTCTTTCAGCTGAGGGAGGAGGGAAAGTCCAGGAAACACTGGGGACCTGAGAGGAGAGAGAGGCCTCACTCTGGGCTGACTGGAGCCTCTAGCCGAGCAACAATCAGCCGCTGCTGTGCTGTTTCTCTGTCCCCAGCTGTGACCTGCAGTTTCTCACCAGGGACTCACCACAGGGAAGGGGCACACACTGAACCCCTGCGCAACAATAGAGGCTCCCCAGTTCATCCCCACCCGAGGAACCTGCAGAGCCACCACATGTGTCTCTTGCCAAATGAGAGAGAAAAGAAAGAATCTTCTCAGAAAAACTTTGAGGTGTGTACTGACAGTCGGACACTGAATATGGCTGATGCCAACACAACCCCCTGCCTGCTCTTCCTGCGGGGGCTGTAGCCAGGGGCAGGTCTCCCTCTGTGTGACTCTCTCTGGGAAGCCCACACCCTGAGGTGCATCTTTAGCTCCCTCTGTCAGACCCCTTCCACCTAACCCTCCTGGTTAAGCTTAGATTGATGCATCTTTATACAGTGCCCACCCCCTCCGCTGTCCTGGGCAGTCTGAACATTCTCTCAGGGCTGGAGAGGTGATCAGAGTTAACAGCTCCTGGTGAGGACAGGAGTTCTGTTCCCAGGTCCCATCTGGGCTGCTTAAAACCACCTGTGGCTGCAGCTACAGGGGGTCCAGAGTCTCTGCAGGCTCCTGCACACAGGCAAGCAGGGATGCATGCACCCTCCTACTGATCCCTCACAGTGTCCGCCACCCTGCCGCCCCCTCCCCGTGCCCGGTCCAACCCCTTGCCTTCACCTCTCACCTCTCCTCTGCACAGTGAAGCTCTCCGCAACCTGGTAGTTGTATCTGCAGTAAGTGTCCACAAGGGACCTCTTCTGCTCCAGGAGCTCCTTCTGGCTGTTCCAATACTCAGCGTCCGGCTGCCCCAGCTCGTTCACCGCGTGGTACTCGCCCACATCACTGTCAAAGCATACATACTCCTCCTGATTATAGAAGTATCTGTCCAGAAACCGCACGCGCTGCGTCCCGTTGTAGAAATGACACTCGTGTTTAACTTGTTCCAAAAACCAAGCTATGGAGACAAGAATGATCTTCAGTGGCCACAAATGACCAGACCCAGGCTCGCCCCAACCCACCTCTGACTTCAACACAACCCAAGGGGCAGAGGACACACAGCCAGGTCCTGGTAGTTGACAAGGATGTAAACAGGGAGAGGGATGAACTCTCAGAAATCCCCCTCCCCCATTCCTAGGAGAGGCAGGGATTGCTCTCCCTTCATAGCCTCCTGCTTGCCCTCTCCTTCCCTCCCTCCTCCTTCCCTCCCTCTCTTTCTTCCTTTACATCCCTCAGCAGTTTCCCCTTAGTCCTCTCCTCCCAGTCCCTCCCCCCTCCTTATCCACCCCTCCTCTCCTTTCTCTTCAGAAAAAGGCAAGATCCCATGAATATCAACCAAACAGGGCAGACTGAGTTTACCACGTCTAGACTTAACAGGAGAGGAGGTGTCCACACTTTTTTTAAGCCCTCATCTATGATCTCCCAATCCCGAGAGGATGCAGAGGCTGATTGCCCATTTTGCCTCCCACGATATTCTTTTCATTACTATTGAAAATAGACTTTTTCATATAAAATATTCTGATCACAGGTTTCCCTCCCTCAGCTCCCACAGATCTTCCCCACCTCTCTGCCCACCCAAATCCTTAATCTTTCTTTCTCTCTCCCACTAGAAACAAATAGGCAATTAAGACAAAAGAAAAAATTAGTATAGAACAACACACACACACATTCACACTCACAGGAATAAAATAAAAGCCACAAAACCTTGAACCATAATATATGAGCAAAATTCCTGTATGGTGAGGAGGAGGAGAGGGAGGGAGGAAGGGAGGGAGGGAGAGAGGGAAGAAGGGAGGGAGGGAGAGAGAGAGAGAGAGAGAGAGAGAGAGAGAGAGAGAGAGAGAGAGA
>NW_026068289.1:160029-165898 GCF_014885135.2 Alexandromys fortis | reverse complement strand
CCACAGCTGCCCCACCTGGAGCTGAGCAGGAAGCCAGCACTCACCACTCCTTCCATCCCTCATGATCTTGGTTCTTCCATAAACACAGCAGAAGGAACAGGATATCTCCCTCAGTGCTGACCTGATCTGACCTGTGCTGTCCCAGGGATCCACAGAGGGAAAGCAGAGGCTGGACCCTCCACTTTGGAGCTTAAATTGTGAGAGTGAGGAACAAATCGGAGAGGGGGTGGAGTTCCAGTAATGGAGATGAGTGACAGGAGGGGACAGCGAAGACCTCTGGAGAATGACAGGGAAGATGTGTCACAGATGGAGCAGAAGAAGAGGGTGGGGACTGTCAGTGTCAGGGGAGGGGGCGCATCTCAGCTGAGACAACACCTCCTGCAACCTGAGTTCATGATCAACAGTGCACAGGGCGTGAGGGTGGTGGTGGGGGGGATGAGAGTGGGGTCAAGAGGAGCTAAACTCAGAAGCTGTGGGGTTGACGGGAACTTCTGGAAACTACTGGAGAAGTTTGTGGAAATGAAAACCATGATCCCGACACTGACCCACAATTCCATTATCTAAATTACAGATCCAGAGAATTCACAAGCCAGATCTTTTAAAATCAGATGCCAAGTATGACCCCAGGGACAGGTGAGGGTGTCAGTCGGTCACATGAGCATCAGTAGTTTCAATAGGGACGGGGCAAGACAATCAGATGTATAGTTTTTCTTTTCATACTTAATCTAGCTCAGAAAATGTAGAAGAGACCTGTTAACAGTAACTCAAATACATGTGAGCACCAGACATCATCATGTCCCCAAATACACAGAAAGATGAAGAAGTTCAGGGCATTTTGTGGGACAATACCCGTGGCGGTCATCACTCCTCAGGGCTGTGAGAGAAAAACGGCTGAGAGTTTCAGAGATGGAATTTATTTCTGATCTCGGTGTTTTGAGACGTCACTGATTAGAATGAAGGGTATGATTTATATTTTACAAAATAGAGGAAAAATGACAGTTTCAGAAGAGTTAGCTTGATGGGACAGGAGAGACGGCTCAGTGGTTAAGAGCACTGGCTGCTTTCCCAGAGGTCATGAGTTTAAGTACCAGCATCACATGGTGGCTCACAACCATCTACAGTGGGATCTGATGCCCTCTTCTGGCATAAAGGTATAGATGCAGATAGAGTCTTCCTACATTAATAAATAAATAAATCTTCAAAAGAAGAATAGTCTGTGTGAAGGACAATTGAAATTACCCGGCGAGTGAGCACAAAGCACGAAGCATGCAACAAACCTGATTAAGAGTTTATTAGAGACACGTGAAGAGGCCCGGTGAAGTCGGTGTGCGTCCAGCCTTTACAGGCTGCCTACCACATGTGCACAGGTGGCTGACATAGCAATGTCATATACAGATGACGAAGCTCATGAATGCATGGCGAGGGTTGACGTAGCTGCGTCATACATAGGTGATGCAACCATACCACGTATAGGTCACGCAGGGCCTTTTAAGGTCCCCGGGGGTGACTAAGTATTTTGCCTGAGCACTTCTCTGCACACGCCCTGGAACCTGGAAGTGCCAGCCACGCTGTGTGGCAAGAATTGTAACTAATGATTTCAGCCGCAATAAGGCTGATACTTCTGGGTTTTAGGGTCCATGCTTGTGCAGAGAAGCCCTCAGGCAGAAGTGCCTAATGTTCCCCGGGGGTGTTAAAGGGCCCTGCGTGACCCACATGCATGGTGGATTACATCATCCACATATGAATCAGCTGCACACTGACTTCCTCAGGCCTGTAACACTCCCTCTAATAAACTCCTAAGCAGGTTTGTTGCGTGTTCCGTGTTTCCTTCTCACTCACGCCAGGTAATTTCAATAACAACAATAATGCCAGGGTAGGAGCCTGTTCTGTGGAGTGGAACAAGGAGGTAAGAGGCCGCATGAAAGCTTCTGCGTCCCTTGATGCCTGAGATAACACAGAGAGGAAGCACACAGCGAACAGCAGCCCCTAGTGCTCTACACGGCCATCCCTCCCAATCCCTAAACATCTCTATGGAAACCATCCTCCCTTCCCCATTTTCATCAGTTAAAGCAGAGAGGACTCGGATGGCTCGGCCACAGTCCCAGCATTTGGGGTCACATCTTAGGAGTGCCAATAACCCCATCTTTCATATCCCCATAAGCAGAGCCCACACTTTGATTTTTCTCTGTGTGGTATAGGTATGGGTCGTGAATCTGGAAGTGATCACAAGATGCAAAGAGGACTCAGGTCCTTTCCATGGGCTCAGGACAGAGAATGTAGGAGGAAGTGAAATGCAGATAGATTCAAATCACAAACATTAAATGGGCTCTAACCTGCCCCGGGTTCTCAGAAGAGGCCTCACAGACTTTGAGACAGCTCACACAGCCCATGCTCCTAAGGCTGCCTTAGCTGCCCTGTGCTCCCGAGTAGAATGGGAACTAACGCATTACCCATCAGGGTCCCCATGCAGGAGCAGGCTGCACAGACACTGGAGTCAGGGAGAGAGAAAGACAGAGCCCTGGGCTCACCCTCCCAGGTGCCCAGGCAGAGGCATCATGGCCTGCAGAGGATGCACAGGGATCATCTCCGGGATACACGTCCTTTCCCCTAACTCTGTGACATTTCCAGAGAAACCTTTGATTACTTCAGTATTTGACTGTTTTTAACTTAAAAAAAAAAAAAAAACAGAAACATACATACAACATAGAATACAAACACACACATGAAGTTCTATTTTTAAAGAGAATCCTCTTTGTCTGGCATAGCTCAACACAATGAGGACAAGCCCTGTGCAGGGGTTGATTTAACACCATGATAATCAGTCCCCTCCAGGCCTGAGGACTGTGATACAGGCTGCAGATGCTCCAGGAAGAAACTTGAAAGCAGTGGCTGATACGTGGGGCCTCTCACACAGATCTGAGAGCACAGGCATCCGGGCTTCCATTTGAGGAAACAATTTGGATTTCATGTGAGGACTGTGGGTGGTCACAGAAAATACCAATAGATTCAAGGGGCTTGACCTGGACAGTGAGAAGTCGTCCCCTTCCTCCCCCGCCCCCAGCAGCTCAGCACCTGAGGTGTGCACTTACGTCGGGGGTCCCTGACCAAAGCCACGGGAGGGCTCAGCACCATCAGTGTCAGGACCACAGCTGCCACCCAGGGGCCTCTGGGGAGCCACAGACACACCATGCTGGAGGAGAGGAGTGACCTGAATAAGAGGAGCAGACAAGCTCACAAAGTAGAAACTGCCTAGTCTCTTTATCCATTGCCAGAACAGTAAGAACCAACGGAACCACTTCTCTGGTTCTGATTGGGTAAAGTCAGTGTGAGTAACCAATCAGCAGCAGAGGAGACCAGCATCATCAGTTGCTGGTTACAGATTCAGAAAGAGGGTCCCCTTATGAAACTTGCAATGCACTCCAATAAAAGATGGAAGGAACATGAGGAGGGGAGGGACTGGGAAATGGGATTGGTATGTAAAACGAGGAAAAAAGTGTTCTTTTTAAAAAAAAAAAGATTAAGTAATTAAGTAAATAAATAAATAAATGGAATTTTAAAAAAGACACTCAACCTGATCTGGAGATCCAAACCTCCAACCCCAGCACTTGGGAGGCAGAGGCAGCTGGGTCTCTGAGTTGGAGGTCAGACTGGTCTAAATTGGAAAAGCCTGCCTCAAACAAACCAACAACAACAAAAAATCAAACTAAGGACAGTTATTTTTTGAGGGGAGGAGGCAGGGTGTGGCTTGGTTGGTAGTTCATTCCCTGCTCTCTGTCCCCGTGGATGTCCCCACATCCGTGTGTATGTAACAGTGAGAACTGGACTCAGTGGGTTGGCAATTTTTTGAAAAGTGAAAATGGAGTTGGGAGAAAGACATGTTGGAGGGTTCCAGGGAAAGCTGGAAGGAGGTGGCGGCAGCGAATAGAATCTAAATACATTGTATACATGTGTAACTTCTTCAAAGGGTAAATGTTTCCAAAGGATCATTTTGTTTGCTATTTTAAATGCTTGATCCAGTTGCAGCTGGAACATTAATCAGGCCACAGTGCTGAGCCGGCTCTAAGATGGTCTGTCATTCACTCACCAGTCTGAGCGCTGGGGAAGCATTCCCCTCTCCTTCTTCTCTCCACAGGACTGTGGGGGCAAGTTCGAGTTTGAAACTTGTGGGAGCAAAGGAGGTGAAGGAAGATGGCTGCGAGCCAGGCACCTTTTCCTAGGGTTCACTGCACTGAAATTTAATGACGCAGATGTCAAAAGTGATCCAAGTGCCTCCACTTCACCTGAAATCGCCACTTTCTCTCAAGTTTCCTAGAGCTGGAGAAGGCTGTGGTGTGTGGACCTCTCCAGCAGCAGCTTTCCTCAGTTACTGATGATGTGGCAGAACTCAGGCTCTTGATTGGACAGTGGAATTTGCTGAAGATCAGTCATGGTGTAGTCCTGACATGAGGGGCTTCTCCAGCTTTGTCCCTGAGATCCCAGAGACACTTCCTAATAGACAATTCTTTAAAGAGTCCTCACCAGTAAAATGCCTCCGTTGTGAAGGAAAGCGAGGCTTGTTAAGATGAATGAATTTTCCCCATAGTTCTCTTTAAGTGCTCTCCTTACAATAGTAAGGCGTTCCTTGTTAATTCTAACCAACCCTTTATAAAGAGCTCCTGAAAACGCAAACAAGGGTTAACAGATTTACCTTGTTCTCCCCCAGCCTCACGGAATGTTAATTACTGTAGCTCATGGAAGTTCAACGGTTAAAATTTTTGTTTTAAAACTGGTTTGCAGCCTAGAGCTCCTCTAGCCTCTCCTTACTTAACTAACAAAGCAAGCACAGCTTGAGGCTGCATTGTTAGACATATTTCAGCTGCTTTTAAAAAAAACTCAAAGGATGATTTCTCGATATTTCATAAAGGATTAATTCCTACAACTTTTCTTTGTATTGCCACACTAAAAATCCACCATTCTCTCCTTACAGTTGGCACAACTCCTGCTCCTGGTTTGTTTACAAGAAAACGAGGCCATGTACAGGAGCTTCCGGGCAGCTCAGCAAAAACAGATTGTGGAGAGAGGATGCTCTCTTGGTGATTTGTAAAAATGTTACAGGATTTTTTCAGTTCGATGGGAGATGTTCAAGAAAACTGAATAAATCTTGCTTTATAACACTGATTAACTCCCTGTGTCTCTGCCTCTAACTGCCCACACTCCCTACCTTCACTTCAGCCTGATCTTCACCTCTCCCCCTCAGCCCTCCACTTTAGAGCAGACAGTCAAATCAAAGCAGACCTGATCCCAGTCATGGTAGAAGGGAGAGTGTAGAAGAGGCAGGGGAGAAAGGGAGGGGAGCAGAGACAAATATATAATTTAATAAAAACAATAAAAAAGAAATTTCTGTGTGGTCTGTTAGCAGGTAAATTTGTGGGATTGACTCTGTAAATTTCACTGTTAGAACGGAGAGGGAGTGTTGTCTCTAAGGCCGCATGGTGTGGGGGAACGGAATAGCCATTCTGATGCCTATGCAGCAGAAGTCACGCTGCTGAGGGGTTTGGGGAATGAATCCTATTTTGAAGGAAGAACCATGGCCTCACAAGGTTTTTATAGATATGGCAGTGACTTTTCAAAAGACAAATGTTCCCGTAGCTCTGCAAAAACGGTTGCTCCATGTGAACCTGTAGGTATACACTGCCTGTGGGTCTGCCTGTTGGTCTGTCAGCTCTGCATTCACTACTGGACAATAGCTTCAAATATGACTTGTAAGGACAGGTGATCAAAACATGTGCATTTATATATATCTATATACATATATACATATATATATTGTGAATATATAGAGCTGTCTTTGGAGTTGAACAATAGCTCTATCTTTCTCTAAATCCAAGCA
>NW_026068289.1:153109-154557 GCF_014885135.2 Alexandromys fortis | reverse complement strand
AAAAGAAAAATTCAGTTTCTATTTCATGTCAAGAGCCATGTAGTATGGGACAGAAAGAAGAAAGAATTTCAAAAAAAATCTTACTTTTCTTCATACTTATCTTTGTCTCTATCATACCTTTCATTGAATATATATGTCTGTACATGTCTATATAAATAATATTTAAGTTTTCCACAATTAGCAATAAATTTTCCTGCAGTAATCTTTAAATTTTCCAGGAAGTAGATGGAGCCACACAACAGCAACTCCACCTGGTTGGTATGACATCATGATGCTGATAGCCCTGCTATAAGACTTGTTTGGGGTACCAGCTGCTCAAGATGGTTCCAACTTGGTTAGCTGAAATGGTGCACATTTTTACAATGTTCTGGCCAGAACTCCAAATAGGAACCTCAGAAAAACCTTACCGAATACTCAGAGACTGTTTGCAATTATACCAGATAGTAATCTTGGAACTTAACCATCATTTTACTCTCACAGGATCCCTTAGAAAGAACATCGCCCCCATGACAGCTGGAAGTAATTCTAGAAAATGATGTCCTCTCTCCCAACCAAGTTTCTCCTCGGGGTTAGGGACATCATTTAGGGGTTGATTACAATTGCTATAGGGTTGGGGATTGGGGTAATTATGTAGGTTTAGGGATCTCTTTGGAAAAAAAGGGGAGAAATTGAATGGTATAATTGATTAGTGTGAGCTTACTCACATTAATAATAATAGTGAGTAATAGAGTGAATACTTGTGAGCTATTATTTATAGACAATTTACATTGGTATAGATTCTTGTATATTGATGCAAACTTAAATTATATTGAATATGTTTCAATTTTTGCCTACAATATTGTTATTTTGTCATATTGTATGCATTCATGCTTCTACCTCTGCTTAAAACATTTTTGTATATTGATACAATTTTAGGATATATTTATCATATTGCAACATACATTTCTACCTTTGATTAAGATACTTATACATTGTTTACATTTTGAGGTCATTGTCCTCATTTGTTGCACAGTTGTTTAAAGATTGTTTAATATCTGATATGAAGTCTTAGTCTTTAAGTTACATAGGTATTAAGAATTATAGATCAATAGTCATCTATGTTTGTCATACTTAGACTAATCAGGTTCTTTTGATACATAAAGATTGTATTCTGCATAGATAGGTAATCTTCAACCACTTCAAAGAGCTGTAGTACATGGCATTTAAATAACTTAGAGTTCTGTTGATGTGAGACACGATTGCTCCTGGCAGCACTGATCTATTCCTGTGAGAATGTTGAGCACCGAAGACACTCCACTTGGAGCTTGTTTTCTTCTTTGCAAAACTGGCCTTTGGGCAAGGAACTGCCCGTACATTGACCACTGACCAAATGCACATGTCCAGACAGGACAAGCAGGATTCAAAAAAAAAAAAAAAAAAAAGACTGGCAAAATTTGCCAAGAAAAGGT
>NW_026068289.1:144570-149599 GCF_014885135.2 Alexandromys fortis | reverse complement strand
CAGTCCCAGCATTTGGGGTCACATCTTAGCAGTGTTAATAACCCCATCTTTTATATCCCATATGCACACCCTGGACTTTAGGTTTCCAGTGTGTGGTGTAGACATGAGTCATGAAACTAGAAGTTGATCTCAAGATGCAAAGAAGAGTCAGGTCCTTTCCATGGGCTCAGGAGAGAGAATGTAGGAGTAATTGAAATGCAGAGAGATTCAAACCACAAACATCAAATGGGCTCTAACCTGCCCTGGGGTCTCACAAGAGGCTTCACATTCTTGCGAACAGCCCACAGATGCCCATCATCTAGAAGGCTGTTTCCAGGTCTAAGAAACTCTGCCTTAGTTACCCTGTGCTCCCAAGGGGAAAGAGAACTAACCCACCACCCAGCAGAGCCTCCACCCAGAAACAGGCTGCACAGACACTGGAATCAGAGAGAGAAAGACAGAGCCCTGGGCTCAGCCTCCCAGGTGCCCAGGCAGTGGCCTCATGGCCTGCAGAGGATGTACAGGGATCCTCCCTGGGACACCTGCCCTGTTCCCGTGACTCTGTGACACTTCCAGAGAAATCTTTGATTACTTCAATATTGGTCTTTTGTTGTTGTTGTTGTTGTTGTTGCTTAAAATAACAGAAACATACTTACAACATAGAATACAAACACACATATGAAGTTCTATTTTTAAAGAGAAACCTCTTTGTCATAGCTCAACACAATGAGGACAAGCCCTGTGCAGGGGTTGATTTAACACCATGATTATCAGTCCTCTCCAGGTCCTGAGGACTGTGACACAAGGCTGCAGATGCTCCAGGAAGAAACTGGAAAGCAATGGCTGATACGTGGGGCCTCTCACACAGATCTGAGAGCACAGGCATCCACACTCCTCTTTGGGGAAACAGTTTGGATTTCATGTGGGGACTGTGGGCGGTCACAGAAAGTATCAGTAGATTCAAGGGCCTTGACCTGGACAGTGAGAAGTTGGCCCCTTCCTCCCCCACCCCAGCAGCTCAGCCCCTGAGGTGTGCACTTATGTGGGTGGGGGACTGAGCACCATCAGTGTCAGGGCCACAGCGGCCACCAGGGGTCTCTGGGGAGCCACAGACACATCACGCTGGAGGAGGGGAGAGACCGGAATGGGAGGAACAGACAGGCTCACAGAGTAGAAATTATTTCCTCTCTACCCATTGCCAGGACAGTAAGAATCAGGTGCTGATTGGGTAAAGTTAGTGTGAGGAGCCAATCATCAGCAGAGCAGACCAGCATCATCAGTTGCTGGTTGGAGATTCAGTAAGAAGGTCCCTTTCTGAAACTTGCAACTCCCTTCATTAAAAAGACACTCAGCCTGGCCTGACAGCCCAAGCCTCCAATCCCAGCACTTGGAAGGCAAAGGCAGCTGGGTCTCTGAGTTAGAGGCCATTCTGGTTTCCTTTGTTAGGGCATGTCTCAAACCAACCAACAAACCAAGAACTAAACTAACAAAGCGATAGCTGTTTTGTTGGGGCAGGGTGGCTGTTGGTTGGTAGTTCATGTCCGTGGTGGATGGGCCTCACATCTTTGCTCATGTGGGCAGCGCTTACTGGATTCAGTGGGCTGTTAATTTTTTTCTTTAAAGAGGAAATGAAGTTCGGAGGGAGATATGGGGGGGGGGTCTCAGAGAAAGCTGCAAGAAGGTAGTGGTGTTGAATGGGATCTTGTACACATGTACAACTTTTTCAAAGAATAAATGTTTTTAAAAGGATTTTTTTTTACTGTTTTATTTACTTATTTGGTTTTTTGAGACAGGGTTTCTCTGTAGCTTTGGAGCCTGTCCTGGAACTCACTCTTGTAGACCAGGCTGGCCTTGAACTCACAGAGATCTGCTGGGATTAAAATTGTGTTCCATACCTGCCTGGTTTATTTACTGTTTTAAATGCTTGATCCAGTTGCATCTGGAACATTAATCAGGCCACAGTGCTGAGCCCGCTCTGCGATGGTCTGTGATTCATTCACCAGTCTGAGCGCTGGGGGAGCGTTCACCTCTTCTACACAGGGCTGCTGGAACAGCTGTGTGCTTGAAGCTTTGTGGGAGCAAAGGAGGTGACAGAAGGTGACTGCGAGCCTGGAACCTTTAACCTGGCACCTACTGCACCTCAGCTTAATGGTGCAGCATCTACTTCAGCTGAAATCGCCACTGTCTCTCAAGTTTCCCAGAGCTGGAGAAGGCTGTGGTGTGTGGACATCTCCAGCAGCAGCTTTCCCCAGCTACTGATGATGTGGCAGGGCTCAGGCTCTTGATTGGACTGCGCTTCTTCAGTTGGGGAAATCTCTGAGAAGCTAATGGAAACTGAAGGTGAGTCACGGTGTAGCCCTGACATGAAGGACTTTTCCAGCTTGGTCCCTGAACTGTTGCTGATTTCAGTGGAGCCTCCAGAAGCTCACAGGAGGGTCCCTGTGGTTATCCACAGCCCAGTCCTCAGGGGAGACACTCAAAGCAGAGACAGGGCATCCTGGGGGATGAGGGTGGGGTCCTTCTAGGTTTCAGTTGAAGTCCTGAGAGCAAGAGTCTGGGGAGTGTGGGGTGTGCAGCAGAGCTGGATCCAGACTGAAGCAGTTCTCTGACTTGGGTCAGAGCCCTGGATTATGTGTTCATCTCTGTGGGTGTCAGCCGGAGGTGATGTTCCTCATCCTGATGTCATTGACTCAACTTACCTGGTTTTATATTCTTTAGCACAACACACCGAGGTCAGATCCAGAATTGCTGTGGATGCTCAGGGAGGGAGCTGGGATTCTCACAGCTGTGAAGGTTATACCACTCAGGGAAGAGTTTAGGTTTCTTTTCCCATCTAGATCTCCCGTCAGCTTTGCCATGGCAAAGCATCAACCTCCTTACAGGTCAAAGTTCACACTGGACTCATTAAGTCCTAGGGGTTGGATTAATGTCCTCATGCATGCCGGGCAGGTGCCTGTCAGGGAGTTACAGCCCCAGACCTCTCTTCACTTTGAGGTAGGATTTGAACTTGTGACCATCCTGCCTTAACCTCTGTAGTAGCTGGGATCACAGGCTTTTGCTAAAAGGTCCAGGTAGGAAGATTATTGTTTTACATTAATGTATATTTATGTATATTACTCTATCATGTGTATGTGTGTGTGCTTGTGTGTAGTCACATGTCTCAGAATGCCTCACTATCCAGTAATTCCATACGGTGTGGACACTTTAGAAACTGACCAACCTGGGGCTGAGAATGGCTCAGTTGTAAAGGAGCATGTCATACAAGCATGGGGTGTACCATCTGAGTGGGGGTACCCAGAACCCACATAAAAAGTCTTAGTGTCTTCTTCTAGTTCCAGCACTGTTGTGGCTGAGACAGGTGGGTCCCCAGGACTTGGTGGCCTGCCAATCTAAAAGCTCTAGGTCTCTGTGACAGACCCTGTCTCAAGAGAATGAGGTTAATAGCAACTGAGAAACATCACTGGATGCTGACCATCAGGCTCCACATACATGCACGCGCACACACACACACTCACACATGTTCACATATCTGCATGCACACACACATATGCATACACATGCTCTCGTATGCATGCACACATATACACATGCACATACACACACAGAAGTTAATAAGCCTGACAACCTCATCTTTCCAATCCATCCTAAAAGTTGAGTTTCCAGAATATAGTTTAATTAAAAATAAATTATAAAGTATTTTAGTATTTGCATTACTGCTAGTCCATTCCAGATGATAATCTCTTAGTTGACAAATAACATTAATAGCAGTTACTCACATTAATGACATTTTACCTAAATAAAATCAACTCAAATATTTTATAAAGCAAGGTTGGGGATGAGTAATCTCCTGCCGTCACAATGTCATCCTCTATGTCATATGTCAGTCGGCCCAGCACACACAGTCTGACGTCATGGGATAATCTTTGACAGAATCATCAGAAAGTCATTGCGATCTAGAAGCAACTGAGTCACCATATCTGACAAACATTAAAAAAGACAACCAAGGTAGTTGGTTTCTGTTCATCATTCTGTTCATCACTCAATAAATAAATTAATATTCAATAGTCACCAACTTAAATACAGTATACCTTCTATCACAGTAAATAAACTAAGCTAAATTTTGTCCTAGGTAAAAATAAAGTCAGTATTTTTAAAGTCCTCCAACATGCTCATGATAGACAAGCCTCACAAGTTCTGTGGTCTCCCTGGGAAATGACAAGGTGGGAAAGATGGGCCAAGATGACTCCCTGCTCCAATGTCACCAAAGTCTGTTCAGACAAGGAAGCCACAGCTCAGCAGCGGCATGGATGGAGACTGGGTTTCGGGAGTTTGTGGTTCTCAGGCTGATGGAGGAGAGCTCTTGTCAGGATCTCCGAACAAGCAGGAACCAGGCCTAGCTTCTCTCAGGGGTGGGGGCTGAGGGGAGGAGAGGAAGGGGCTGTTTGTAGAGGAGAGTAAGGAACTGGTTTCCAGAAAACCCAAACAGGCAATTCAATCAGTTATTTGGTGAAAACTGATTTTTATGGAGGGGGAAATAGTGTCTGTTTCTCTCCCACCTACTTCCACATCAAACATCACTGTCAGAAAATGCTGCTTTCTACCACTGTCTCTGGTGATGTTGGCCTCGCTCACCAGCAAGTGGAGTTTAAGTGAGGGGCCGGCACATGTGCGTTACACAGCCTAGTGCAGACACTCAGTTCACAAGTGTCAGTGTTTCCAGTGAGTTCAGAGCATCTTCTAATGCTGGGGTGAAAAAGACTTGAGCTGGAGCCCTTGGTAAAGACGGGACAATAAAATAAATAAAACTAGAGCGACAAGATGTCTAATAGATAAGAACACAAGTGGGCGCTGTCAAGTCCCAAACAAACTCAGGACAAATGGCTCTCCCGTGTCTGTTGGCATAACCAAAGCACATGCTGGCCTTCAGGATCACTCAGGACCTGTGGCTCCTCCCAGCTCCTCTCACCCGTCCCTCTACCCCGAACTTCTCCAGCTCATGGGCTTCCCTTCCTCCAGTGTCTCATTCCTATAGAACCCTGCTATTTCAGCC